>NW_026600329.1:145000-155000 GCF_029448725.1 Salvelinus fontinalis
GTGTGTGTGTGTGTGTGTGTGTGTGTGTGTGTGTGTGTGTGTGTGTGTGTGTGTGTGTGTGTGTGTGTGTGTGTGTGTGTGTGTGTGTTCATCTCTGTATTTAGTGACAACAGTAACCATACACTACTTTCATAATATGTGCACTTGTGTGTTGTAGCTACCTACCTTGGTTTGAGGTGTTTTACAAACTTCTGAACAACCTGGCTGACTATCTGACCAAGGGACAGGTGAGTCTCTCAGTAACCTGGCTGACTATCTGACCAAGGGACAGGTGAGTCTCTCAGTAACCTGGCTGACTATCTGACCAAGGGACAGGTGGGTCTCTCAGTAACCTGGCTGACTATCTGACCAAGGGACAGGTGAGTCTCTCAGTAACCTGGCTGACTATCTGACCAAGGGACAGGTGGGTCTCTCAGTAACCTGGCTGACTATCTGACCAAGGGACAGGTGAGTCTCTCAGTAACCTGGCTGACTATCTGACCAAGAGACAGGTGGGTCTCTCAGTAACCTGGCTGAGTGTCTGTGGGTTTCATCCCCTCCCTCCCTCGTACTTGATTGATCAATTAACGTCACTGTCTGAAGAGAGTTGTGCCAGTAACCGAAAGGTCGCTGGTTCAAATCCCCTGGCCGACAAGGTGAACAATCTGTCCATGTGGCACTTAACCCTAATTTGCTCCAGGGGCGCTGCACTACTATTACGGAGCCTGTAAAACAACACGTCACTGCACCTACCTGGTGTGTGACAATAAAACGTCTTAATTCTTTTCATGGGATGAGTTTGACACCCCTGCTTTATACTGGACTGTATTGTGTCTACAGTTCTTTACAGTCAAGTTCCTTCAAACATTTTCCTGGCTTTGATATGTCAAGTCAATTTAATTAGTATTTCATAAGCATTTAATTAGTATTTCAAAAGTATTTCATTAGTGTTTCATGAGTATCGCTTGCTTCTCAACAGACCAATGAGATGCGAGAACTGCTGGCCGCCCTCTACACACATCCCCTGCCATTGGCTGTCGGCTCTGTCACTCTGCAGCTGGTAAGCCTCAACTAGTCTATTCATCCCAACTTAGTATTTTGTCCCATCAATTCTAATTCCAAGTGGAAATTCCAATTCCAACCCATTATATAGGAAACACAATCATATTACGTTACGCGGTTGTCATGGAAACTGTTTTCTGTGTTGTAGTGTATCATGTGGATTTGTTATTAGATAGAGGGGTTTTCTGGGCTGTGTGGTAGTGTGGTAGTGTGTTGTGTTTCTCTCTGAGGGAGAGAAGCTATTGGTCAGGACAGAGATGCCCCGCCCTCCTGGACATGCCCCCCTCACCCCAGGGAAGGAAGGGGTGAGTCCTGGAACCCTGCTAGGTCTGGACTAACACCTCGAACCTAAAACCTGGTCTGGACTAACAGCTAGAACCTAAAACATGGTCTGGACTAACACCTAGACCTAAAAATAGGTCTGGACTAACAGCTAGAAACTAAAAACCTGGTCTGTTTTAACACTTATAACCTAAAACATGGCCTGTTCTTACACTTATAACCTAAAACCTGGTCTGGACTAACAGTTAGAAACTAAAACCTGGTCTGTTTTAACACCTAGAACCTAAAACCTGGTCTAGACTAACAGTTAGAACCTAAAACCTGTTCTGGACTAACACTTAGAACCTTAAACCTGTTCTGGACTAACAGTTAGAACCTAAAACCTGTTCTGAACTAACACTTATAACCTAAAACCTGTTCTGTCATAACACTTAGAACCTAAAACCTGGTCTGGACTAACACCCACTAGAACCTTAAAACTGGTCTGCTGCACTAACACCTAGAACCTAAAACCTAGTCTGGATTAACACCTATAACCTAAAACATGGTCTGTTTTAACAGCTAGAACCTAAAACCTGGTCTGGACTAACACCTAGAACCTAAAATTGGTCTGGACTAACAGCTAGAAACTAAAACCTGGTCTGTTTTAACACTTATAACCTAAAACATGGCCTGTTCTTACACTCATAACCTAAAACCTGGTCTGGACTAACAGTTAGAAACTAAAACCTGGTCTGTTTTAACACCTAGAACCTAAAGCCTGGTCTGGACTAACACTTAGAACCTAAAACCTGTTCTGAACTAACACTTAGAACCTAAAACCTGTTCTGAACTAACACTTAGAACCTAACACCTGTTCTGTCATAACACTTAGAACCTAAAACCTGGTATGGCCTAACACCCACTAGAACCTTAAAACTGGTCTGCGGCACTAACACCTAGAACCTAAAACCTGGTCTGGATTAACATCTATAACCTAAAACCTGGTCTGGATTAACACCTATAACCTAGTCTGGATTAACACCTATAACCTAAAACATGGTATGTTTTAACAGCTAGAACCTAAAGCCTGGTCTGGACTAACACCTAGAACCTAAGAATTGGTCTGGACTAACAGCTAGAAACTAAAACCTGGTCTGGACTAACACTTATAACCTAAAACGTGGCCTGTTCTTACACTTGTAACCTAAAACCTGGTCTGGACTAACACCCACTAGAACCTTAAAACTGGTCTGCTGCACAAACACATATAACCTAAAACCTGGTCTGGATTAACACCTACAATTTAAAACCTGGTCTGGATTAACACCTATAACCTAAAACCTGGTCTAGATTAACACCTATAACCTATAACCTGGTCTGGATTAACACCTACACCCATTCCTAAAACCTGGTCTGGATTAAGATTTATAACCTAAAACCTGGTCAGAATTAACAACTATAACCTAAAACCTGGTCTGGATTAACACCTATAATTTATAACCTGGGCTGGATTAATACCTATAACCTAAAACCTGGTCTGGATTAACACCTATAACCTATAACCTGGTCTGGATTAACACCTATTACCTAAAACCTGGTCTGGATTAACACCTATAACCTAAAACCTGGTCTGGATTAAGACCTATAACCTAGTCTGGATTAACGCCCATAACCCAAAACCTGGTCTGGATTAACACCTATAACCTAAAACCTGGTCTGGATTAAGACCTATAACCTATAACCTGGACTGGATTAACACCTATAACCTAAACCTGGTCTGGATTAACACCTATAACCTAAAACCTGGTCTGGATTAACACCTATAACCTAAAACCTGGTCTGGATTAACACCTATAATTTATAACCTGGGCTGGATTAATACCAATAACCTAAAACCTGGTCTGGATTAACACCTATAACCTATAACCTGGTCTGGATTAACACCTATAACCTATAACCTGGACTGGATTAACACCTATAACCTAAACCTGGTCTGGATTAACACCTATAACCTAAAACCTGGTCTGGATTAACACCTACAACCTAAAACCTGGTCTGGATTAACACCTATAACCTAAAACCTGGTCTGGATTAACACCCATAACCTAAAACCTGGTCTGATTTAGACCTATAACCTAAAACCTGGTCTGGATTAACACCTATAACCTAATCTACTACTAAACCAAGACATAGTTAACACCTAAAACTAGACTAATCAAAAATCTAAAATCACCTGGACACTCTGTGAACCCTGGTTCTCTCAAGATGATCTCTCCGAACCAGACCTGATAACAGGATCATGATGGGTCTACCAGTACTAACATACACCCAGATGATCTCTCAGAGCCAGACCTGATAACAGGATCATGATGGGTCTACCAGTACTAACATACACCCAGATGTTGTTATTTCTGACTAGGACTGCACCTCAAATGGCATGCTATTCCCTGCATAGAGCCCTATGCCCCATGGTCAGAAATAGTGCATCTCTGGAATAGGGTGCCATTTGGGATGGAAAGTAACTGCTACTTGTTCCCTTCCTCCCCAGGTCCCGTACTTCATCGCTCCAGACCCCAGAGGGCTCCCTTCCATCCCTGAGAGTGTGAGTCTACTGTCACTGTAATACACGAACCCTGACCCTAATCCTAACCCTGACCCTGACCCTGACCCTGACCCTAACCCTAACCCTAACCCTAACCCTGACCCTAACCCTGATCCTGACCCTGACCCTAACCCTGACCCTAACCCTGACCCTAACCCTAACCCTAACCCTGATCCTGATCCTGCCCCTAACCCTGATCCTGACCCTGACCCTAACCCTGACCCTAACCCTGATCCTGATCCTGACCCTGACCCTGACCCTAACCCTGATCCTGATCCTGACCCTGACCCTAACCCTGATCCTGAACCTGACCCTGACCCTAACCCTAACCCTAACCCTAACCCTAACCCTGACCCTGATCCTGACCCTAACCCTAACCCTGATCCTGATCCTGACCCTGACCCTAACCCTGATCCTAACCCTGACCCTAACCCTAACCCTGACCTAACCCCAGAGGGCTCCCCTCCATCCCTGACAGTGTTAGTCTGCTGTCACTATAATACACTGTTGTAATCATCTATAGCACGTGTCAAACTCATTCCATGGAGGGCTGAGTGTCTGCTGTTTTTTTCTCCTACCTTGATCTTGATTGATGAAGTAAAGTCCTTAATTAGTAAGGAACTCCCCTCACCTGGTTGTCTAGGTCTTAACTGAAAGGAACAACCATAATCCAGCAGACTCTAGGCCCTCCATGGAATGAGTCTGAGCTACAGTGTATCTGTATCCTAGTGCTACTGCTGTTGGTACATTGATAATAGTGTTTGGTTCTAAGTTCTGCTACAAATTCAAGTCAAACAATTCAAGTCACTGTGTCGTACAGATGTTAGATGTATTCACCACACTGGGTCGTACAGATGTATTCACAACACTGTGTCGTACAGATGTTAGATGTATTCACCACACTGTGTCGTACAGATGTATTCACCACACTGTGTCGTACAGATGTTAGATGTATTCACCACACTGGGTCGTAGCGATGTATTCACCATGCTGGGTCGTACAGATGCTAGATGTATTCACCACACTGGGTCGTACAGATGCTAGATGTATTCACCACACTGTGCCGTACAGATGTAGTCACAACACTGTGTCGTACAGATGTTAGATGTATTCACCACACTAGGTCGTAGCGATGTATTCACCATGCTGGGTCGTACAGATGCTAGATGTATTCACCACACTGGGTCGTACAGATGCTAGATGTATTCACCACACTGGGTTGTACAGATGCTAGATGTCACCGCACAAGGAGGCAAAAACAGACTTTCCTCCATCGCGATGTCCCCCAAAGGCCCTTCTGCTAACTTGATAGCCCCGGTCTGCTAACTGCTAGCTTGATAGCCCCGGTCTGCTAACTGTTAGCTTGCTAGCACCGGTCTGCTAACTGTTTGCTTGTTATCCCCGGCCTACTAACTGCTAGCTTGTTAGCCCCGGCCTGCTAACTGTCTGAATCGCCGTGTCCCCAGCCAGCCCAACCACTCACTGGACCCATATGATCACTTGGCTACGCATGCCTCTCTCTAATATCAACATGCTTCGTCCATTACTGTCCTGGTTAGTGATTACTGTCTTATTTCACTGTTGAGCCTCTAGCCCTGCTCAATATAACTTAACCAACCATGTTGTTCCACCTCCTACACATGCGGTGACATCACCTGGTTTAAATGTCTCTAGAGACTATATCTCTCTCATCATTACTCAATGCCTAGGTTTACCTCCAATGTACTCACATCCTACCTTACCTTTGTCTGTATACTATGCCTTGAATCTATGCTATCGTGCTCAGAAACCTGCTCCCTTTACACTCTGTTCCGAACGTGCTAGACGGCCAGTTCGTATAGCATTTAGCCGTACCCTTATCCTACTTCTCCTCTGTTCCTCTGGTGATGTAGAGGTTAATCCAGGCCCTGCAGTGCCTAGCTCCACTCCCACTCCCCAGGTGCTCTCATTTGTTGCCTTCTGTAACCGTAAAAGCCTTGGTTTCATGCATGTTAACATTAGAAGCCTACTCCCTAAGTTTTTTTTACTCACTGCTTTAGCACACTCTGCCAACCCGGATGTCTTAGCCGTGTCTGAATCCTGGCTTAGGAAAACCACCAAAAACCCTGAAATCTCCATCCCTAACTATAACATTTTCCACCAAGATAGAACTGCCAAAGGGGGCGGTGTTGCAATCTACTGCAAAAATAGCCTGCAGAGTTCTGTATTACTATCCAAGTCTGTACCCAAACAATTCGAGCTTCTACTTCTAAAAATCCACCTTTCCAGAAACAAGTCTCTCATCGTTGCCGCTTGTTATAGACCACTCTCTGCTCCCAGCTGTGCCCTTGACACCATATGTGAATTGATTGCCCCCCATCTATCTTCTGAGCTCGTGCTATTAGGTGACCTAAACTGGGACATGCTTAACACCCCGGCCATCCAACAATCTAAGCTTGATGCCCTCAATCTCACACAAATTATCAAGGAACCTACCAGGTACAACCCCAAATCCGTAAACACGGGCACCTTCATAGATATCATCCTCACTAACTCGCCCTCCAAATACACTTCTGCTGTTTTCAATCAAGATCTCAGCGATCACTGCCTCATTGCCTGCATCCGTAATGGGTCTGCGATCAAACAACCTCCCCTCATCACTGTCAAACGCTCCCTAAAACACTTCTGCAAGCAGGCCTTTCTAATCGACCTGGCCGGGGTATCCTGGAATGACATTGACCTCATCCCGTCAGTAGAGGATGCCTGGTTATTCTTTAAAAGTGCCTTCCTCACCAACTTAAACAAGCATGTTCCATTCCAATTTTTTTTTACCAGGAATAGATATAGTCCTTGGTTCACTCCAGACCTGTCTGCCCTTGACCAGCACAAAAACATCCTGTGGCATTCTGCATTAGCATCGAATAGCCCCCGTGATATGGAACTTTTCAGGGAAGTTAGGAACAAATATACACAGGCAGTTAGGAAAGCTAAGGCTAGGTTTTCAAACAGAAATTTGCATCCTGTAGTACAAAATCAAAAAAGTTCTGGGACACTGTAAAGTCCATGGAGAATAAGAGCACCTCCTCCCAGCTGCCAACTGCTCTGAGGCTAGGAAACACTGTTACCACCGATAAATCCACTATCATTGAGAATTTCAATAAGCATTTCTCTACGGCTGGCAATGCTTTCCACCTGGCTACCGCTACCTCGGTCAACTGCCCGGCATCCTCCACAGCAACCCGCCCAAGCCCCCACCATTTCTCCTTCACCCAAATCCAGATAGCTGATGTTCTGAAAGAGCTGCAAAATCTGGACCCCTACAAATCAGCCGGGCTAGACAATCTGGATCCTCTCTTTCTAAAATTATCTGCCGAAATTGTTGCAACCCCTATTACTAGCCTGTTCAACCTCTCTTTCATATCGTCTGAGATTCCCAAACTGCTACAGACCTATATCTATCCTACCCTGTCTTTCTAAGGTCTTCAAAAGCCAAGTTAATAAACAGATCACCGAACATTTCGAATCCCACCGTACCTTCTCCACTATGCAATCTGGTTTCAGAGCTGGTCATGGCTGCACCTCAGCCACGCTCAAGGTCCTAAATGATATCATAACCACCATCGAAGAGAGATTACTGTGCAGCCATATTCATCGACCTGGCCAAGGCTTTTGACTCTGTCAATCACCACATTCTTATTGGCAGCCTTGGTTTCTCAAATGACTGCATCGCCTGGTTTACCAACTACTTCTCTGATAGAATTCAGAAAGTCAAATCGGAGGGCCTGTTGTCCGGACCTCTGACAGTCTCTATGGGGGTGCCACAGGGTTCAATTCTCTGGCCGACTCTCTTCTCTGTATACATAAATGATGTTGCTCTTGCTGCTGGTGATTCTCTGATCCACCTCTACACAGACGACACCATTCTGTATACTTCTGGCCCCTCTTTGGACACTGTGTTAACTAACCTCCAGACGAGCTTCAATGCCATACAACTCTCCTTCCATGGCCTCCAACTGCTCTTAAATGCAAGAAAAACTAAATGCATGCTATTCAATTGATCACTGCCCGCACCTGCCCGCCTGTCCAGCATCACTACTCTGGACAGCTCTGACTTAGAATACGTGGACAACTACAAATACCTAGGTGTTTTGGTTAGACTGTAAACTCTCACTCCAGACTCATATTAAGCATCTCCAATTCAAAATTAAATCTAGAATCGGCTTCCTATATCGCAACTAAGCATCCTTCACTCATGCTGCCAAACATACCCTCGTAAAACTGACCATCCTACCGATCCTCGACTTCGGCGATGTCATCTATAAAATAGCCTCCAACACTCTACTCAACACATTGGATGCAGTCTATCACAGTGCCATCCGTTTTGTCACCAAGCCCCATACACTACCCACCACTGCGACCTGTACTCTCTCGTTGGTTTGTCCTCGCTTCATACTCATCGCCAAACCCACTGGCTACAGGTTATCTACAAGTCTCTGCTAGGTAAAGCCCCGCCTTATCTCAGCTCACTGGTCACCATAGCAGCACACACTCGTAGCACGAGCTCCAGCAGGTATATCTCACTGGTCACCCCCAAAGCCAATTCTTCCTTTGGTCGCCTTTCCTTCCAGTTCTCTGCTGCCAATGACTGGAACGAACTGCAAAAATCACTGAAGCTGGAGACTCATATCTCCCTCACTAGCTTTAAGCACCAGCTGTCAGAGCAGCTCACAGATCACTGCACCTGTACATAGCCCATTTGTAAACAGCCCATCCAAGTACCTCATCCCCATACTGTATTTATTTATTTATCTTGCTCCTTTGCACCCCAGTATCTCTACTTGCACATTCATCTTCTGCACATCTACCATTCCAGTGTTTAATTGCTATATTGTAATTACTTTGCCACCATGGCCTATTTATTGCCTTAACTCCCTTATCTTACCTCATTTGCACTCACTGTATATAGACTTTTTGTTTTCTTTTTTTCTACTGTATTATTGACTGTATGTTTTGTTTATTCCATGTGTAACTCTGTGTTGTTGTATGTGTCGAATTGCAATGCTTTATCTTGGCCAGGTCGTCGTTGCAAATGAGAACTTGTTCTCAACTAGCCTAACTGGTTAAATAAAGGTGAAATAAAAAATAAAAATAAAACATCAGTCAGGAGAGGCTTTGAAACTAGGGAGTGCACATTCTTGCAGCCTGCCACAATCTACTAGATAATTACCCTTCTCAGACACAAAGAGCTATTTCTGAGAATAAGCAATCTATTCACAGTCAAGTGGATATAATGATGCATAACATATAGAGATAAAATAATGAACTATAAAAGTGAAACTATAACATACAGATAGAATATAATGACATAGAACAGTGAAACTATAACATACAGAGATAATATAATGATATAGAACAGTGAAGCTATAACATACAGAGATAATATACTGATATAGAGCAGTGAAGCTATAACATACAGCGATAATATAATGACATAGACCAGTAAAGCTATAACATGTATATATATAGATAATATAATGACATAGCTTCACTGTTCTATAACATACAGAGAGAATATAATGACATAGAACAGTGAAGCTATAACATATAGAGAGAATATAGTGATATAGAAAAGCTATAAGACAGTGCTACAGGGCAGTAGTTTAAAATCTATTAGCTCTAACGTATGCCTCCTACCTCACCGTTATGGAAACATCCTGTTTAGAGACTGGCCCCCTTTACACATACTGTAGATCATTCCATCTAACCCAGAACACATTCATCACTGTTGCTAGGCTACTTATACAATTATAAACATACTAAAACATGCTCAAGGCAATTAATCAGTTACCAACAATGGTATATACACATCATAGATAACCATTGTCTTGAAGTTGATTATACATCTCATAGATAACCAGTGTCTTGACATTGATTATACATCTCATAGATAACCATTGTGTCACGTTCCTGACCTTGTTTTCCTTTTGTATAGCTTTGTTTTGTTGGTCAGCACGTGAGCTGGGTGGGCATTCTCTGTGTTTGTTCCTTGTTAAGTGTCAGGGTTAATTGACCTTGTATGGCTCTCAATCAGAGACAGGTGTTTTCGTTTTCCTC
>NW_026600329.1:160000-195000 GCF_029448725.1 Salvelinus fontinalis
AATACGGCTAGAACAACAATATTCTGGAATACTCTGGGACCACGGTTAGAACGGTAATACTCTGGAATACTCTGGGAACACGGCTAGAACAATAATATTCTGGAATACTCTGGGAACACGGTTAGAACAATAATACTCTGGAATGTTCTGGGAATACGGTTGGAACAATAATACTCTGGAATGCTCTGGGTACACGGGTAGAACAATAATACTGTGGAATGTTCTAGGAACACGGTTAGAGCAATAATACTCTGGAATACTCTGGGAACACGGCTAGAACAATAATATTCTGGAATACTCTGGGAACACGGTTAGAACAATAATACTCTGGAATACTCTGGGAACCCGGTTAGAACAATAATACTCTGGAATGCTTTGGGAACCCGGTTAGAACAATAATACTCTGGAATGTTCTGGGAATACGGTTGGAACAATAATACTCTGGAATGCTCTGGGTACACGGGTAGAACAATAATACTGTGGAATGTTCTAGGAACACGGTTAGAACAATAATACTCTGGAATGTTCTGGGAACACAGTTAGAACGGTAATACTCTGGGAACACGGTTAGAGCGGTAATACTCTGGAATACTCTGGGAACACGGTTAGAACGGTAATACTCTGGAATACTCTGGGTACACGGTTAGACCGATAATACTCTGGAATACTCTGGGAACGCAGAAAGAACAATAATACTCTGGAATGCTCTGGGTACACGGTTAGAACGGTAATACTCTGGAATGCTCTGGGTACACGGTTAGAACGGTAATACTCTGGGAACACAGTTAGAATGTAATACTCTGGAATGCTCTGGGTACACGGTTAGAACGGTAATACTCTGGAATGCTCTGGGTACACGGTTAGAACGGTAATACTCTGAAATAGTCTGGGTACACGGTTTGAACGGTAATACTCTGGGAACACAGTTAGAACGTAATACTCTGGAATGCTCTGTGTACACGGTTAGAACGGTAATACTCTGGAATGCTCTGTGTACACGGTTAGAACGTAATACTCTGGAATGCTCTGGGAACACGGTTAGAACGGTAATACTCTGAAATAGTCTGGGTACACGGTTAGAACGGTAATACTCTGGGAACACAGTTAGAACGTAATACTCTGGAATGCTCTGTGTACACGGTTAGAACGGTAATACTCTGGAATGCTCTGGGTACACGGTTAGAACGTAATACTCTGGAATGCTCTGGGTACACGGTTAGAACAATAATAATCTGGAATGCTCTGGGAACGCAGTTAGAACAATAATACTCTGGAATGCTCTGAGAACCCGGTTAGAACAATAATACTCTGGAATACTCTGGGTACACGGTTAGAACAATAATAATCTGGAATAATCTGGGAACGCAGTTAGAATAAATAACATTAAAATACAATAACGTGCAGATGCTTTTTACTCTGTATTTAATAATATTGTAGAATACTCTATAATACTGTATATAAAGACACCTGTTTCAATAAAGTGTCTTCTCTTCACCATCTCTCTCCCTCCCTCCCTCCCTCCCTCCCTCCCTCCCTCCCTCCCTCTGTAGAATGGTCAGGTCATGTTCTGTGAGGAAGTGTTCCTGGACCACAGGTCTCCCAGTATGAGACAGTTCCTACAGAGTGCTGTCCATCTGCAGCTCTTCAAACAGGTACCTGTGTGTGTGATGTGGTGTGTGTGTGTGTGTGTGGTGTGTGTATATCAGTATGAGTGCCCTCCTCCTCCTGCAGCTCTTCCAACAGGTGAGTTCATCTCAAGACAGGACGCTGCCCTCTGCTGTTCTGGGGATGCCATAACAAAACAAACATGAGAACAAGTAGCACACACACACATGCGGATATCAAATGTCCTCGTGGAATGGAGGTGTAAAACAAACAAGAAAAACAGGTCAACATACAAACATCAAAAGGTCATTTGTAGTCTAGATGTCTGACCATCAGCAAAAGAGAATAATCCACATTCTGCAATAATCCACATTCTGTAATAATCCACATTCTGCAATAATCCACATTCTGTAATAATCCACATTCTGCAATAATCCACATTCTGCAATAATCCACATTCTGCAATAATCCACATTCTGCAATAATCCACATTCTGCAATAATCCACATTTTGCAATAATCCACATTTTGCAATAATCCACATTCTGCAATAATCCACATTCTGCAATAATCCACATTCTGCAATAATCCACATTCTGCAATAATCCACATTCTGTAATAATCCACATTCTGTAATAATCCACATTCTGCAATAATCCACATTCTGCAATAATCCACATTCTGCAATAATCCACATTCTGTAATAATCCACATTCTGTAATAATCCACATTCTGTAATAATCCACATTCTGTAATAATCCACATTCTGTAATAATCCACATTCTGCAATAATCCACATTCTGCAATAATCCACATTCTGCAATAATCCACATTCTGCAATAATCCACATTCTGCAATAATCCACATTCTGCAATAATCCACATTCTGTAATAATCCACATTCTGTAATAATCCACATTCTGTAATAATCCACATTCTGCAATAATCCACATTCTGTAATAATCCACATTCTGTAATAATCCACATTCTGTAATAATCCACATTCTGTAATAATCCACATTCTGTAATAATCCACATTCTGCAATACAGCTCCACTTCCTTAGGTGTTCATTGTCACAACATTTCAACCGTTATGTCTTTGTCCGGATGACAGAAGAAACAGTTCTACGTTTATTATTAGAAACATATTGATATTCAGTAGAATGATGTTTCCTCTGGGTTGAATAGGAGTCACTATGATGTACTAACGAAGCAGTTCATTGACTGGGTTTTGCTTTTCAGTTTATTGATGGACGTCTGGAGCTGCTGAACAGAGGGATGGAGCCAGACGACCTGTTTGAACAAGAGATGCTACAGTGTGGAACAGCAGAAGCAGGTGTCTGTCTGTCTGTCTGTCTGTCTGTCTGTCTGTCTGTCTGTCTGTCTGTCTGCCTGCCTGCCTGCCTGCCTGCCTGCCTGCCTGCCTGCCTGCCTGCCTGTCTGTCTGTCTGTCTGTCTGTCTGTCTGTCTGTCTGTCTGCGTGTGTTTAAGTCCTCACAAACCGATGCTGGCCAAACAGTCCAGTTTTCATCTATATTTTCCTTAGCTGTCTATTTACCACAACAAACGGATGCTGCCACTAAGCCCACACTCAACAAACTAAATAAGGCCATAGGCAAACAAGAAAATGCTCATCCTGAAGTGGCGCTCCTAGTGGCCGGGGACTTTAATGCAGGCGAACTTAAATCTGTTTTACCTAATTTCTACCAGCATGTCACATGTGCAACCAGAGGATTAAAATAAAATTAATTTACATTTACATTTAAGTCATTTATCAGACGCTCTTATCCAGAGCGACTTACAAGTACATACATTCATACTTTTTTTTTTGTACTGGCCCCCGTGGGAATCGAACCCACAACCCTGGCGATTTATTAAACTCTAGCCCACCTTTACTTCACACACAGAGACACATACAAAGCTCTCCCTTGCCCTCCATTTGGCAAATCTCACCAGAACTCTATCCTCCTGATTCCTGCTTATAAGCAAAAGCTAAAGCAGAAAGTACCAGTGACTCGCTCAGTACGGAAGTGGTCAGATAACATGGATGCTACGCTACAGAACTGTTTTGCTATTACAGACTGGATTATGTTCCTGGATTCATCCAATGGCATTGAGGAGTATTCCACCTCAGCCATCGGCTTCATCAATAAGTGCATAGACAACGTCGTCCCCACAGTGACCGTATGTACATATCCCAACCAGAAGTCATGGATTACAGGCAACATCCACACCGAGCTAAAGGCTAGAGCTGCCGCTTTCAAGGAGCAGGACACTAATCCGGACGCTTATAAGAAATCCTGTTATGCCCTCAGACAGGCAAAGCGTCAATACAGGACTAATATTGAATCCTACTACACCGGCTCTGACGGTCGTCGGATGTGGCCGGGCTTGAACATTCTTACGGACTACAAAGGGAAACCCAGCTGCGAGCTGCCCAGTGACACGAGCCTATCAGACGAGCTAAATGCCTTTTATGCTCGCTTTGAGGCAAACAACACTTAAGCATGCATAAGAGCACCAGCTGACGACTGATGCGGAGCCAGATGGATTACCAGGACGTGTACTCAAAGCATGCGCGGACCAACTGGCAAGTGTCTTCAATGACATGTTCAACCTCTCCCTGACCGAGTCTGTAATACCTACATGTTTCAAACAGACCACCATAGTCCCTGTGCCCAGGGAAGTGAAGGTAACATGCCTATATGATTACCCGCCGTGGCGCTCACGTCGGTTGCCATTAAGGTTTTTTGAAAGGCTGGTCATGAGTCACATCAACACCGTCATGCCAGACACCCTGGACCCACTCCAATTCACATACCGCCCCAAAAGATCCACAGATGACGCAATCTCAATCGCACTCCACACTGCCCTTCCCCACCTGGACAAAAGAAACACCTATGTGAGAATGCTGTTCATTGACTACAGCTCAGCGTTCAACACCATCATTAAGTTTGCTGACCACACAACAGTTGTAGGCCTGATCACCGACAACGACGAGACGGCCTATATGGAGGAGGTCAGAGACCTGACAGTGTGGTGCCAGGACAACAACCTCTACCTCAATGTGAGCAAGACAAACGGGGCTGATCGTGGACTATAGGAAAGGGAGGGCCGAAAAGACCACCATTAACATCGACGGGGCTGAAGTGGAGCGGGTCGAGAGTTTCGAGTTCCTTGGTGTCCACATCACCAATGAATTATCATGGTCCAAACACACCAAGACAGTCGTGAAGAGGGCACGACAACACCTTTTCCCTCCTCAGGAGACTGAAAAGATTTGGCATGGGTCCCCAGATCGTCAAAAAGTTTTACAGCTGCACCATCGAGAGGATCCTGACCGGTTGCATCACCACTTGATATGGCAACTGCTCAGCCTCAGACCGCAAGGCGCTACAGAGGGTAGTGTGTACGGCCCAGTACATCACTGGGGCAAAGCTTCCTGACATCCAGGACCTCTATACTAGGCGGTGTCAGAGGAAGGCTATGCATAGTCACTTTACAAATTACCTCGATTAACCTGCACCCCCCCCCCGCACATTGACTCAGTACCGAAGGCCCCAAAAAATGTCAAAGACTCTAGTCACCCAAGTCATAGACTGTTCTCTCTGCTACTGCACGGTAAACGGTAGCAGAGCACCAAGTCTAGGACCAAAAGGCTCCTTAACAGCTTCTACCCCCAAGCCATAAGACTGCTGAAAAATGAATAACTCTCTCTCTCTCTCTTTCAGGAAGCACCAAAGCCTATCATCAACTGGTGGGCAACCTGAAGGTAAGAACTTACAGTGTTCTGTCATTTACACAACACACATATCTTACACTTACTTGCTATTGGTTAAATAATGTCTCAAGTGTTCTGATTGGTCTGTCTGATTATTTTTTCTCTGTTGGTAGAAAGGGGGAGGAGCTCTCATCCTTAACGTCAAGTCTAAGACTCACATGTACAAGTCGGTAAGTGCGTAGTCTGTGTGTGTGTGTGTGTGTGTGTGTGTGTGTGTGTGTGTGTGTGTGTGTGTGTGTGTGTGTGTGTGTGTGTGTGTGTGTGTGTGTGTGTGTGTGTGTGTGTGTGTGTGTGTGTGTGTGTGTGTGTGTGTGTGTGTGTGTGTGTGTGTTCCCTTAGTGAAATATGGTTTCCTACTAATTATTTTGTGTCTTTTCTTTCAGGCCAAACGTGGCTTGAGGAACTTTCTATCACCAAAGGTATGTGTTGTTGTTGTTTATTTTGTTTTGTAGTGTGTGTGTGTGTGTGTGTGTGTGTGTGTGTGTGTGTGTGTGTGTGTGTGTGTGTGTGTGTTCATCCTCTCTCTATATATGTGCAGGAGCAGGTTGAGATTCTGTCTCTTAAGAGAGGCAACTCCGTGTCCGGAACACACACACACCGCCGCAAACAATCAGACTGCCTTCAGAGCCGTTTACCAATCACACAACACTTTGGGAAGGTAAGACCTCCCTCTATTACCAATCACACAACACTTTGGGAAGGTAAGACCTCCCTCTATTACCAATCACACAACACTTTGGGAAGGTAAGACCTGCCTCTATTACCAATCACACAACATATTGGGAAGGTAAGACCTGCCTCTATTACCAATCACACAACACTTTGGGAAGGTAAGACCTGCCTCTATTACCAATCACACAACACTTTGGGAAGGTAAGACCTGCCTCTATTATCAATCACACAACACTTTGGGAAGGTAAGACCTCCCTCTATTACCAATCACACAACACTTTGGGAAGGTAAGACCTCCCTCTATTACCAATCACACAACACCCTGGGAAGGTAAGACCTGCCTCTATTATCAATGTATTTATAAAGCCCTTTTTACATCAGCAGATGTCACAAAGTGCAGTACAGAAACCCAGCCTAAAACCCCAAACAGCAAGCAATGCAGATGTAGAAGCACGGTGGCTAGGAAAAACTCCCTAGAAAGGCAGGAACGTAGGAAGAAACCAGGCTCTGAGAAGTGGCAAGTCCTCTTCTGCCTGTGCCGGGTGGAGATTATAACAGTACATGGCCTTTTAAGGCAAGATTGTTCTTCAAGATGTTCAAACGTTCATAGACGATCAGCAGGGTCAAATAATAATCACAGTGGTTGTGGAGGGTGCAACAGGTCAGCGCCTCAGGAGTAAATGTCAGTTGGCTTTTTATAGCCGACCATTCAGAGGTCGAGACAGCAGGTGCGGTAACAGGTTAGAGTGTCCTAGCCGCAGGCAGAACAGTTGAAACTGGAGCAGCAGCATGACAAGGTGGACTGGGGACAGCCAGGAGACATCATGCCAGGTAGTCCTGAGGCATGATCCTAGGGCGCAGGTCCTCCGGGAGGGAAGGGAGAGGGGGAAAGAGAGAGAATTAGAGGGAGCAGAATTAAATTCACACAGGACACCAGATAAGATAGTAGAATTACACCATATTTAACAGACTGACCCTAGCCACCCCTGCACATAGACTGTTGCAGCATAGATACTGGAGACTGAGACAGGGGTGGGTCGGGGGACATTGTGACCAATCACTGGAGGTAGAAGTTAATCATCACCACATATCTAGGATTGGATTATTCAACCCACCAATCATAAACTGAACCTCTTCTATTGTGATGATTTTGCTATGTCTTGCTGTGTCGCATTATGTCATGCCTATGTCTTGTTCTGTCGCGCCATGTCAGTCTCGTCCCCGTCGTCCAGTTAACAAACAAGGCTGTCTCCTTGACGACGAGAACACACAAGAGAACAGAGACACCTGGGAAGAAGACTGGCAGGACAGGTGAGAGAGAGAGGGAGAGGGAGAGAGAGAGGGCGGGAGAGTGAGAGTTAAGAGTATGAATGAGAGACAGGAAGAGAGAGGGTGGTGAGTGAGTGAGTGAGTGAGTGAGTGAGTGAGTGAGTGAGTGAGTGAGTGAGTGAGTGAGTGAGTGAGTGAGTGAGTGAGTGAGTGAGTGAGTGAGAAAAAGAGAGAGGGTGAGTGAGTCAGAGACACAGACTGAGTCAGAGAGTGATGGAACCAAAATGTTCATCCATATGTGTGTGTCAGTGCTGTCTCAGGCCCTGTGGCAGACCCAGAGCTCCAGGAGGAGGAGGGGGGAGACTCAGGTATGTGTGACCCAGAAGAGATGGACCTCCTGGGGGAGATCTTTGACACGCTGAGTGCCCGGAGCTCCCATGACCGCGGCCTGCTCTACGGGACACGAAGTCTAGACCTGTTTGGACCTGATACTACTGACTACATCAGACAGGTGAGGACAGCACATGACAGGTCACACACACACGGAAACAGCACACTGACACACACACTCGGAAATATCCCAGACACAGACCTCATCTCCTCACCCTGTGTGTCAACAGAGGGGCCTGGCCACTCCCAGTCAGGAGAGTCTAGGTGTGTCCATCGGTGGGAGTGGCAGTCTGCACAGCTGGAACCAGGAGGAGGGGCTACATTACATGGGGGAGGGGCCAGAACAGACAGATGATTCTGATTGCCTAGGAGAGGGACAGGCGTTGTCAGAGGAAGCATCAGAAACACCTCAAGGAAGAAGAGAGGACGGGAGGAGAGAGGACGGGAGGAGAGAGGAGGGAAGGAGAGAGGATGGGAGGAGAGAGGAGGGAAGGAGAGAGGAGGGAAGGAGAGAGGGTGGGATGAGAGAGGATGGGATGAGAGAGGAGGGAAGGAGAGAGGAGGGGGTGGAAAAGGGGTTGGTGGAGGCAGAGGAGCTTAAAGAGAGGAAAGAGGTGGGGATGGAGAGATGGAATGTTCTGAGGCAAGGAGGGCAGGATGATCAACAGATGGAGGAGAGGAAGAGGGATGAAGACATCACTATGGAGCCAAAGATTCAATCTGAATGTGTGGATGAGATTGGGAAGCAGAAAGAAGTGGAGGGAGAGAAAGGGAGAGAGAAGATGCAGAATGACAGAGGTAAAGACCAGCAACAAGAAGATGAGAACCAGGGGCAGGAGAGAGGCCCCAAGACACCAGGAGAATTACCCAGGAACAGAGGCCCAAGGCCGGGTACTGAGTCTAGGGCCGGGGCCGGGGCAGTGGAGGACAACCAGGAAGAAGGAGACAGACTCACCCCAAAAACCACTGCTTTTCCTGGGCCTGAGAACGGCACAGCAACCAGTGCTTCTAAACAACCCCTGGGTCAGCTAGAAAGAGAAGAAAAGGGGGAGGAAATAGAGGTGGGACCCACACCCCTTTCTCCCAGTGTTCCATCTGCTGTAGCACTGTTCCAGTCACCGGCCTCCGTGCAAACCCTCCATGGGAAGGCCCAGACCAGGGGGTCGCCTAAACCCAGTAAGCCCAGCAACACACCTCGGACCTGGGACACTATACAGAAGAGCTGCCCTCAGGAACCCAACAACACCCAGGTTTCACCAAATGAGAGAGCTGGACCTGTCACAGCCACACCTGTCCTGACTACGCCTATAAATAACCAATCAGAACCAGGGGGGAACGCCACAGCGCAGGAAGACCCGCCCCCTGTCAAGGTGTCTGAGCTGAAGAAGAGATTTGAGGCTTGATGATTGGTGCAGGACTGTTTGAGTGGTGCATAGCTCAGCCAATGATTTTGCTGTTTTCAAAGACTGAGGGACTTGCTGAGTCAGAGAAGAAATTGGGATGGGAAGTGAAACTCAGGAACATGAAGCGCTCTGAATGTTGCAAGTAGAAATAGAATGACTAGAATTGACACACTCCCATATTCTAACCGACAGACAGTAATTCCGGTTCTACACCACACATTTCTATCTGAACATTCTGTAACGTTCTCATACAGGTCTATGATGTAATGCATAAGGCCAGAAGTTTTTCTCAGGGTGTATTCACTTGGAAGAAAACGGAACCGAACGGGAAGGGACCGTTCTGAATCTTTCCAATAGAAACTCTCATTTTCGTTGGAAAATATTTTCAGTTTGGATTAAACTGTTACCATTGCAAAACGTTTTGACACAACGCTAAACATTTTGCTACATTGTGCGACTATTGAATATCAGTGGTGGAAAAAGTAGCCAATTGTCATACTTGAGTAAAAGTATAGATACCTTACTAGAAAATGACTCAAGTATAAGTCACCCATTAAAATTCTACTTGAGTAAAAGTCTAAAAGTATTTGGTTTTAAATGTACTTAAGCATCAAAAGTAAAAGTACAAACCATTTCAAATTCCTTATATTAAGCAAACCAGACAGCACCATTTTCTTTACAGATAGCCAGGGGAACACTCAGACATCATTTACAAATAAAGCATTTGTGTTTAGTGAGTCCGCAAGATCAGGTAGTAGGGACGACCAGGTATCTGGATCCTCTTCATAAGTGTGTGAATTGGACCATTTTCCTGTCAAAATGTAACGAGTACTTTTCGATGTCAGGGAAAATGTATGGAGTAAAAAGTACATTATTTTCTTAAAGAATGTAGTGAAGTAAAAGTTGCCAAAAATAGTAAAGTAATGTGGGGATACCAACAAAAAAAACTTAAGTAGTACTTGAAAGTATTTTTACACCACTACTGAATACGCCCCTGATCATGTCACATGACATCCAGGATCCAGTTCTGTCCGATCCCTCTGACTGATGTCGCTGGTTGTAATGTCCTTAGATGACCAGCAGGTGGGGCTTGTGGAACATGAACACATTAACTCAACGCACTGAATATACACCTGTAGATTTTTTTTTTTTTTTTTACTAAATCAAGTATTTTTCTCCTGGATGATATTAAAATAATAAATGGAAGTTTTATACTTTTTGAGAGGAGTTTTATTTTTTTCACATGGATAATATCATCAGAAGTGCATTAGAAATCATTCATTGTGTCTTAGCTCACCATTCTTCATTTTCAAGATATAAAAAAACACACACACACACACACACTAATGTTTTATACAAGGGATAAACTTAATTCATGGTTTGTATACAAGTAACAGTATAACTGCCATAATAAAGAGAGACATTTTGCATATAGAGTAACTTTTAAATTCCCTTTCCTCTGTATGACTGACCTAATCAACAACTAGTCCACCTACAGGTAAACATGTCAACAACTAGTCCACCTGCAGGTAAACATGTCAACAACTAGTCCACCTGCAGGTAAACATGTCAACAACTAGTCCACCTGCAGGTAAACATGTCAACATCTAGTCCACCTACAGGTAAACATGTCAACAACTAGTCCACCTGCAGGTAAACATGTCAACAACTAGTCCACCTACAGGTAAACATGTCAACAACTAGTCCACCTGCAGGTAAACATGTCAACAACTAGTCCACCTACAGGTAAACATGTCAACAACTAGTCCACCTGCAGGTAAACATGTCAACAACTAGTCCACCTGCAGGTAAACATGTCAACAACTAGTCCACCTGCAGGTAAACATGTCAACAACTAGTCCACCTGCAGGTAAACATGTCAACAACTAGTCCACCTGCAGGTAAACATGTCAACAACTAGTCCACCTGCAGGTAAACATGTCAACATCTAGTCCACCTACAGGTAAACATGTCAACAACTAGTCCACCTGCAGGTAAACATGTCAACAACTAGTCCACCTACAGGTAAACATGTCAACAACTAGTCCACCTGCAGGTAAACATGTCAACAACTAGTCCACCTGCAGGTAAACATGTCAACAACTAGTCCACCTGCAGGTAAACATGTCAACATCTAGTCCACCTGCAGGTAAACATGTCAACATCTAGTCCACCTGCAGGTAAACATGTCAACATCTAGTCCACCTGCAGGTAAACATGTCAACAACTAGTCCACCTGCAGGTAAACATGTCAACATCTAGTCCACCTGCAGGTAAACATGTCAACAACTAGTCCACCTGCAGGTAAACATGTCAACAACTAGTCCACCTGCAGGTAAACATGTCAACAACTAGTCCACCTGCAGGTAAACATGTCAACAACTAGTCCACCTGCAGGTCAACAACACACCCCTGACAGGGCATTCAGCATTCCCCTGTTGACACACTGATGTCAACATCAGCAGAGTTGGAGAAACTGGAGAGAACATGGCACATCCACCAGGCATGTTCAGGCATATTTAACAAGATACTTCATATACAGATACCTTTACACAATACATACAAAACATTGTTACCAATAACCCATTCTGGCTTCATGTACAGGGTAGAGGAGAGTGAGGCAATGGTAGTGACAGAGAGAGGGAGGAAAAGAGAGGGTGTGTGTGTGTGTGTGTGTGTGTGTGTGTGTGTGTGTGTGTGTGTGTGTGTGTGTGTGTGTGTGTGTGTGTGTGTGTGTGTGTGTGTGTGTGTGTGTGTGTGTGTGTGTGTGTGTGTGTGTGTGTGTGTGTGTGTGTGTGTGTGTGTGTGGTGTGTGTGTGTGTGTGTGCAGCATCCAGGCTAGAGTGCGTGTATCAGATGAGTCTCTCCTCCTTGGGCAGGGGCAGGCCTGGTCTCTCAGCCCCCCGTGGTCCTGTCTGTTTGCTCTCCTCCGCACTGGGCCGATACATTCCCTCCATCCTTCTCTTCTTCCTGATCACACAGCCCATCAGGGCCAGGGCCAGACACAGCAGTAGGGCCAGACCTGGGACTAACACAGACCACACCCCCCACGACGGCCTTGGTAACGACAGCACCATGTTCATGACGACGGGCCCTGAGTCAGAGAGAGAGAGGAGGGGGATGAGAGAGAGAAGCAGGTACACAGGCAGACAGATACACAGACAATAGGTAGACGGATGTCTCACTCACCTGAGGGTTAGAGGTGACACTGCTGGTCTCTGCTCTCACATCTGGACCAATGGGGACACAGCAGCCAGACTGACAGTGAGGGGTGCCTGTCTCTAGAGAGACAGAGTGTTGGAGAGCATCAATGAGCCAGGCCATATCAGTGAATTCAGCCCCTTTGAGGCTGAAACAGTGTCTCTAAACCGGGTCCAGAGACAGTCTGAAACAGTGTCTCTAAACCGGGTCCAGAGACAGTCTGAAACAGTGTCTCTCAAAGGGGTCCAGAGACAATCTAAAACAGTGTCTCTAAACCGGGTCCAGAGACAGTCTGAAACAGTGTCTCTAAACCGGGTCCAGAGACAATCTGAAACAGTGTCTCTAAACCGGGTCCAGAGACAATCTGAAACAGTGTCTCTCAAAGGGGTCCAGAGACAATCTAAAACAGTGTCTCTAAACCGGGTCCAGAGACAATCTGAAAAAGTGTCTCTAAACCGGGTCCAGAGACAGTCTGAAACAGTGTCTCTAAACCGGGTCCAGAGACAGTCTGAAACAGTGTCTCTAAACCGGGTCCAGAGACAGTCTGAAACAGTGTCTCTAAACCGGGTCCAGAGACAGTCTGAAACAGTGTCTCTAAACCGGGTCCAGAGACAGTCTGAAACAGTGTCTCTAAACCGGGTCCAGAGACAGTCTAAAACAGTGTCTCTAAACCGGGTCCAGAGACAGTCTGAAACAGTGTCTCTAAACCGGGTCCAGAGACAATCTGAAACAGTGTCTCTAAACCGGGTCCAGAGACAATCTGAAACAGTGTCTCTCAAAGGGGTCCAGAGACAATCTAAAACAGTGTCTCTAAACCGGGTCCAGAGACAATCTGAAAAAGTGTCTCTAAACCGGGTCCAGAGACAGTCTGAAACAGTGTCTCTAAACCGGGTCCAGAGACAGTCTGAAACAGTGTCTCTAAACCGGGTCCAGAGACAGTCTGAAACAGTGTCTCTAAACCGGGTCCAGAGACAGTCTGAAACAGTGTCTCTAAACCGGGTCCAGAGACAGTCTGAAACAGTGTCTCTAAACCGGGTCCAGAGACAGTCTGAAACAGTGTCTCTAAACCGGGTCCAGAGACAGTCTGAAACAGTGTCTCTAAACCGGGTCCAGAGACAATCTGAAACAGTGTCTCTAAACCGGGTCCAGAGACAGTATGAAACAGTGTCTCTAAACCGGGTCCAGAGACAGTCTGAAACAGTGTCTCTAAACCGGGTCCAGAGACAGTCTGAAACAGTGTCTCTAAACCGGGTCCAGAGACAGTCTGAAACAGTGTCTCTAAACCGGGTCCAGAGACAGTCTGAAACAGTGTCTCTAAACCGGGTCCAGAGACAATCTGAAACAGTGTCTCTAAACCGGGTCCAGAGACAGTATGAAACAGTGTCTCTAAACCGGGTCCAGAGACAGTCTGAAACAGTGTCTCTAAACCGGGTCCAGAGACAGTATGAAACAGTGTCTCTAAACCGGGTCCAGAGACAGTCTGAAACAGTGTCTCTAAACCGGGTCCAGAGACAGTCTGAAACAGTGTCTCTAAACCGGATCCAGAGACAGTCTGAAACAGTGTCTCTAAACCGGGTCCAGGGACAATCTGAAACAGTGTCTCTAAACCGGGTCCAGGGACAATCTGAAACAGTGTCTCTAAACCGGGTCCAGGGACAGTCTGAAACAGTGTCTCTAAACCGGGTCCAGAGACAGTCTGAAACAGTGTCTCTCAACCGGGTCCAGAGACAGTCTGAAACAGTGTCTCTCAACGGGGTCCAGAGACAGTATGAAACAGGGTCTCTAAACCGGGTCCAGAGACAGTCTGAAACAGTGTCTCTCAACGGGGTCCAGAGACAGTCTGAAACAGTGTCTCTAAACCGGGTCCAGAGACAGTCTGAAACAGTGTCTCTAAACCGGGTCCAGAGACAGTCTGAAACAGTGTCTCTAAACCGGGTCCAGAGACAGTCTGAAACAGTGTCTCTCAACAGGGTCCAGAGACAGTCTGAAACAGTGTCTCTAAACCGGGTCCAGAGACAGTCTGAAACAGTGTCTCTCAAAGCGGTCCAGAGACAGTCTGAAACAGTGTCTCTAAACCGGGTCCAGAGACAATCTGAAACAGTGTCTCTAAACCGGGTCCAAAGACAGTATGAAACAGTGTCTCTAAACCGGGTCCAGAGACAGTATGAAACAGTGTCTCTAAACCGGGTCCAGAGACAGTCTGAAACATTGTCTCTCAACCGGGTCCAGAGACAGTCTGAAACAGTGTCTCTCAACCGGGTCCAGAGACAGTCTGAAACAGTGTCTCTCAAAGCGGTCCAGAGACAGTCTGAAACAGTGTCTCTCAACCGGGTCCAGAGACTAGAGGTCGACCGATTAATCGGATTTGCCGATTAATTAGGGCCGATTTCAAGGTTTCATAACAATCGGTAATCGGCATTTTTAGACGCAGATTAAGGCTGATTACATTGCACTCCACGGGGAGCCTACGTGGCAGGCTGACTACCTGTTACGCGAGGGCAGCAAGGAGCCAAGGTAAGTTGCTAACTAGCATTAAACTTATCTTATAAAAAAACAATCAATCTTAACATAAATCACTAGTTAACTACAAATGGTTGATGATATTACTAGTTTATCTAGCTTGTCCTGCGTTGCATATAATCGATGCGATGCCTGTTAATTTATCATCGAATCACAGCCTACTTCGACAAACGGGTGATTTAACGAGCACATTCACGAAAAAGCACTGTTGTTGCACCAATGTGTACCTAACCATAAACATCAACGCCTTTCTTAAAATGAAAACACAAGTATATATTTTTAAACCTGCATATTTAGTTAACATTGCCTGCTAACATGATTGTATTTTAACTAGGGAACTTGTGTCACTTCTCTTGCATTCTGGGAAAGCAGAGTCAGGGTATAGGCAGCCGTTTGGGCCGCCTGGCTCGTTGTGAACTGTGTGAAGACCATCTCTTCCTAACAACGACTGTAATTAATTTGCCAGAATTTGACATAATGATGACATAACATTGAAGGTTGTATAATGTAACAGCAATATTTAGACTTAGGGTTGCCGCTGTTCGATAAAATACGGAAAGGTTCCCGTATTTCACTGAAAGAATAAACGTTTTGTTTTCGAAATGATAGTTTCCGGATTTGACCATAAGGGTCGTATTTCTGTGTGTTTATTATATTCTAATTAAGTCTATGGTTTGTTAGAGCAGTCTGACAGAGCAGTCTGACTGAGCGGTGGTAGGCAGCAGCAGGCTCGTAAGCATTCCTTCAAACAGCACTTTCCTGCGTTTGCGATCAGCTCTTCTCTGTGCTTCAAGCATTGCGCTGTTTATGACTTCAAGCCTATCAACTCCCGAGATTAGGCTGCCAAAGCTAAAGTGCCTATAAGAACATCCAATAGTCAAAGGTACATGAAATACAAATGGTATAGAGAGAAATAGTCCTATAATTCCTATAATAACTACAACCTAAAACTTCTTAACTGGGAATATTGAAGACTCATGTTAAAAGGAACCACCAGCTTTCATATGTTCTCATGTTCTGAGCAAGGAACTTAAACGTTAGCTTTTTTACATGGTACATATTGCACTTTTACTTTCTTCTCCAACACTTTGTTTTTGCATTATTTAAACCAAATTGAACACGTTTCATTATTTATTTGAGACTAAATTGATTTTATTTATGTATTATATTAAGTTAAAATAAAAGTGTTCATTCAGTATTGTTGTAATTGTCTTCATTACAAATATATATAGGGTGCCACTTGGGACACACCCCCAGTCAGAGATGAAACAGCACAAACACAGTGTTGGAGAGTCTGAACATTCCTAGCGGTGAGATCGTTAATGATCTGCTCTGGGTAAACAATAGTACACTGATCAACACTACACTGAAACCACGAGTTGCACAACATACAGGAAACGCACCGTATTTACTTTACTGTCCAAACAACCATTCCTAAACAGCCACCGTGTGACTAGAATCTGAATACGGAATAATGAAATGCATTATCAAGTAAGTTGAAGCAACTAATAAACTCTAGGACTAGACCCATTTAAAAAACGACCGATTCTTGATGCTTTATTTTAAAATCTGCTCAAACTGCAAATTACCATTCCATTGTACGGATCGCCTGTCAAAGTAACTATTTTAACTAAACTAATATTTGAATTCAGAGCGAAACCCAGCCACATACATACGTCATTTCAAAGCGCCGATAGAAGGAATGTCTGCCCAGCTGTTGGAATGCGACCGAGCCTGCAACACCTGTTTTCAGATGCATCAATTCTAACGCGTTGCAGTTACAAAGAAATAAAACCATCCCAAAACGGTCTAAACACGGCTTTCAGCATTCGAAGCTTATCAAGCTAAAGTTCCACTACTAAAACTAACCTAGGCCTACTTTAACTACTTGTCAATAACACTGCCGACACTATCAAGTCTGTACTACTATACGGACCTATCAAACAACACTGGCGATTGTTTCATTTAGGTGTTTTCCATGGACTTACCTGCTGATTACAATGAGCTATTTTCCGAAGTCAGTGGGCGGTATGAAACAGTAGTCCTCTTTGTGTAGACTGGCGATGTCCGAGGGCTACTTAGGAGATTTCGTGATTATCTTTAAAACTACATTCACGGTGTCAGCCCGGTAACTTCTCTACGACGCTCACCATAGCGTACCTGTCCATATGCAAATGAGGACAGTTGTCACATGTAGCGCAAGAGCCAATCAGTACCTAGTACCTACTACCAAATGATCGCCTGTCTCTGTCTCACTCGCTCATACACACACACACACCGTTGTGGAGGAAAAAACAGGCCTTCTGTAGTCTACATCTTTAACAAATAGTGTAAAACAGTGTCAGGGGGCTCTGGTCAAAACGAGTGCATTGTCTAAGTAACAGGGCGCTGACTAAAGGTAGACACCGTCTGTGAGTTCTATGCAGTTGCATAACTCATTGTAGCCTAATACAGAGGGAGTATGGACTGGAGAGGAGTTTTACCTTTTAGGATTCGGGAATATACTCTGGTAGAAACTGACCCGTCAATTCTGTACACAGTGACTGTCTGCCTAATTCAGCTGTAAGTATTGTTATGAAACAGGCAGGGAGTGCGGCTGGGACAGTCTATGTTCTGGCCCCAAGCCCAGCGCGCCATCGATTGTGAAACACAAGTATGCTCAAGTGGCAGAGTCAATATCAGCGTTTATAAACCAGGGTCGCTACAATATACACACATACAGACAGGGGGAGAACGGCTCGGCCGGGACAGAGCAGACGGAACGGCATCAAACACCTGGAAACCATGGAAACCATGGATTTGATACCATTCCACTGATTCCGCTCCAGCCATTACCACGAGCCCGTTCTCCCCAATTAAGGTGCCACCAACCCCCTGTGACACACACACACACACACACAAGCTGGTCTTTATTTAAGTCACAATCCTGAGTTTGTGTTTCAGCAGAGTGCAACATCATCAGCTAATAGACATGAACCACTCTCCTCAACTCATTGTTTAGTCATTTTGTTAATTGTGCAGCGTTTATGCTGCTAGTACTGGAGGCCTACTTTCTGCAAAATCTCAATCTGAACTATTCCCTCCCGTCACTAGATGGCAGCGTAAGGTTTCTCGTTCAACCATCCTCAGTTATACAGCCGGAAGAGAGAAGAAGAAACGTTGCTGGATTTCGTGACGTTCCGAGGACCATTTCCGAACACACTGGCGGGAGTGCGAATGTTATCCTCTAGCTACAAAATAACCGAAAACTACAAACAAAAAACCTGCCAAAGCAAGGTTTTGTTTAATTTATTTTGAAAACGAATCTACCAAGCAGGTGTTATATTGCAAGCAATTGAAATTGACAAAGTTTGCAGGAGAGAAGACGGTAACAACCATCAGAAGGACGCCATACACGTAAATCTTTAGTCAAAGAGACTGAATTGTTAACGTTGGCTAGTTTATTATTTTCCGTCCTGCCTTTATCTGCAACGTCAAGGGAGATAAACGAGCTAAATTCGATACATTTTCAAATTATTAATCTGCTACGTTTTCAAGACTACTGAAAAGAAATGGCTAAAGTTCAAGTGTTGAATGTCGCTGTGTTGGACAACCCAAGCCCTTTTGGGAACCCGTTTCAGTTCGAGATTACGTTCGAATGCATGGAGGATTTACCGGAGGGTGAGTGGTAACGTTATTCAGCTGCTAACTTGTTTTTTTTGTGTAAAATCTAGCAAACGTATGTAGATTACTAACGATAGTATTATTGTGTAATTATAATGTTGCTTACCGTTGCCTTTTAGGTGCAACAACAATTTACTTAAATGTATCTTTCAATTAACTTTACATGTATATGTTTATAGCTAACTACTTAGATAAATTCAAATATGTTGGTATTGTTTGAGTAAATCAGCTATTTGTGTTGACACTTCATCAGAATTTGGCGCCCGCGCGTATTGTTCGCGTTTCCGGTCCTTCTCTGACATCTGGGTGGACTCGAGCCGATTGGTGCGCTGACAGAGTACCATGTCAGACAGTGGAACTACTTACGAATAAATTGCGGGAAAAACGTATTTCTTCTCCTAGGTCATTTTTATAACCGATAAATAGCTATTTCCACTAACAAGAAGAAACCTATCATGCCCGCATTAAAGTGGAGGTGGTGGGACAACACTTAATGAGTGGTTGTGTCGGAAATAGCATTCTATTCCCTATATAGTGTAGTCTCTGAGCTTTATGGGACCTGGTCACAAATAGTGCACTAGTGAATAGATGGGTTTTAAACGTAGTGTGTGTGTGGTAAACTTAAATTAAAATCAAATTGTATTTGTCACATCTGCCCAAAACAACAGGTGTAGACCCGGCTCGCAACAATGTGTGACCCGGCTCGCAACAATGTGTGACCCGGCTCGCAACAATGTGTGACCCGGCTCGCAACAATGTGTGACCCGGCTCGCAACAATGTGTGACCCGGCTCGCAACAATGTGTGACCCGGCTCGCAACAATGTGTGACCCGGCTCGCAACAATGTGTGACCCGGCTCGCAACAATGTGTGACCCGGCTCGGAACAATGTGTGACCCGGCTCGGAACAATGTGTGACCCGGCTCGCAACAATGTGTGACCCGGCTCGGAACAATGTGTGGCCCGGCTCGGAACAATGTGTGACCCGGCTCGGAACATTGGGTCCTTTTCTTCCCAGCAACACCTTTAGGTCTCCCTTCCAGATGACCTCCTGGATGTTTAGACTGTTGGGCCTTTTAAAGCAGGCCTTCAGACTCCTCATTTCTGGCTGACCTACCCTTCCTCCAAGACTTTGATTTGTTGATTTTATATGGTTATTTATTTATGTATATATATATATATATATATATATATTATACACATTTATTTTTATGCGCTTTTATGCATTTTTGTATAATGAAAAGCATTTAACCATTTAAAAATATATATTATTATTATTAGACTTACTTACTGCCCATTTCCCAGTAATGCAGTTAAAAAGTAAGAACAATTTCCAAAAAAGGATATAGTAGCACAATAAAATAAAACATAACAAGACTATATACTAGGAGTATCTTTACCGAGTCAATGTGCAGGGGTACGAGGTAGTTGAGGTAATTTATAATAATAATAATAAACAGAGTAGCTGTGCGTGCGTTGGAGTGTCAGTGTAGCATGTGTGTTGGTGGAGTCCATTGAGTGTGTTGGTAGAGTCCATTGAGTGTGTTGGTAGAGTCCATTGAGTGTGTTGGTAGAGTCCATTGAGTGTGTTGGTAGAGTCCATTGAGTGTGTTGGTAGAGTCCATTGAGTGCATAGAGCCGGTGCAAGAGTCTCAGTGCAATTAAAAGTGGGGTCAATGTAAATATTCAGTGTAGCCATGTGATTAACTGTTCAGCAGACTTATGGCTCAGGGGTAGAAGCTGTTCAGGTGCCTTATGGCTCAGGGGTAGAAGCTGTTCAGGTGCCTTTTGGATCTAGACTTGCCGTGCGTTAGCAGAGAGAACTGGGTGGCTGGAGTCTTTGACCATTTTTAGGGCCTTCCTCTGACACCGCCTGGTATAGAGGTCCTGGATGGCAGTGAATTCGGCCCCAGTGATGTACTGGTCCTTACGCACTACCCTCTGTAGCGCCTTGCGGCCGGATGCCAAGCAGTTGCCATACCAAGCAGTTGCCATACCAAGCAGTTGCCATACCAAGCAGTTGCCATACCAAGCAGTTGTCATACCAAGCAGTTGTCATACCAAGCAGTTGTCATACCAAGCAGTTGCCATACCAAGCAGTTGCCATACCAAGCAGTTGCCATACCAAGCAGTTGTCATACCAAGCAGTTGTCATACCAAGCAGTTGTCATACCAAGCAGTTGCCATACCAAGCAGTTGTCATACCAAGCAGTTGTCATACCAAGCAGTTGCCATGCCAAGCAGTTGCCATGCCAAGCAGTTGCCATGCCAAGCAGTTACCATACCAAGCAGTTACCATACCAAGCAGTTGCCATACCAAGCAGTTGCCATGCCAAGCAGTTGCCATGCCAAGCAGTTGCCCTACCAAGCAGTTGCCCTACCAAGCAGTTGCCCTACCAAGCAGTTGCCATACCAAGCAGTTGTCATACCAAGCAGTTGCCATACCAAGCAGTTGCCATACCAAGCGGAGACGCAGCCAGTCAAGATGCTCTCAATGGTGCAGCTGTAGAAGTGTTAGAGGATCTGAGGGCCCAAGCCACATCTTTTCAGCCTCCTGAGGGGGAAGTGGCTTTGTCGTGCCCTCTTCACAACTGTGTTGGTGTGTTTGGACCATGATAGGTCCTTAGTGATGTAGACACAGGAACTTGAAGCATTTCCTGTAGTCCACAATCATCTCCTTTGTCTTGCTGACGTTGAGGGAGAGGTTGTTGTCCTGGCACCACACTGCCAGGTCTTTAACCTCCTCCCTATAGGTTGTCTCGTCGTTGGTCTCAGGCCTACCACCGTCGTGTCGCTGGGAAACTTAATTATGGTGTTGGAGTCGTGAGGCCATGCAGCCATGGGTGAACAGGGAGTACAGGAGGGGACTGAGCACGCACCCCTGAGGGGACCCCGTGTTGAGGATCAGCATGGCGGATGTGTTGTTACCTACCCTTACCATCTGGGGGTTGCCTGTCAGGAAGTCCAGGATCCAGTTGCAGAGGGAGGTGTTTAATCCCAGGGTCCTTAGCTTAGTGATGAGCTTTGAGGGCACTATGGTGTTGAACGCTGAGCTGTAGTCAATTAACAGCATTCTCACGTAGGTGTTTCTTTTGTCCATGTGGAAAAGGACAGTGTGGAGTGCAATAGAGATTGCATCATCTGTGGCTCTGTTGGGCCGGTATGTGAATTGGAGTGGGTCCAGGGTGTCTGGCATGACGGTGTTGTTGTGAGCCATGTCCAGCCTTTCAAAGCACTTCATGGCTACAGATGTGAGTGCTACGGGGCGATAGTCATTTATGCAGGTTACCTTAGTGTTCTAGGGAACAGGGACTATGGTGGTCTGCTTGAAACATGTAGGTATTACAGACTGGGTCAGGGAAGTTAATGTGTGTGTGTGTGTGTGTGTGTGTGTGTGTGTGTGTGTGTGTGTGTGTGTGTGTGTGTGTTTAGACCTGGAGTGGAAGATCATCTATGTGGGCTCAGCAGAGAGTGAGGAGTATGATCAGACTCTGGACTCAGTTCTGGTCGGACCGGTACCGGCAGGCAGACACATGTTTGTGTTCCAGGTGAGACACACTGAGGGACTGATACACACACCCCTCCATCTCTCTCTATAGTTCTCTCCTCCCTCTATCTCTTTCTTCTCCTCCCACCTCTCCTTCCTCTCATCAGATCATCTCTTTATCTTCCCACCCTCTTTTCTCTCCTCTCCTCCTCCCTTTCTCCCTCTCATCACCCCATCTCTCTCTCCTCCAGGCGGATGCCCCCAACACCGGGCTGATTCCTGAGAGTGATGCTGTGGGGGTAACCGTGGCGCTCATCACCTGCACCTACAACGGACAGGAGTTCATCCGTATCGGTTACTATGTCAACAATGAATACACCGACCCAGAGCTCCGAGAGAACCCACCGGTCAAACCAGCCTACACACAGGTAATGCACACACACACACACACACACACACACCAAACTACACACAGGTAATACACACTGATACACACACACCAGACTACACACAGGTAATGCACACACACACACACACACCAGACTACACACAGGTAATGCACACACACACACACACCAGACTACACACAGGTAATGCACACACACACACACACCAGACTACACACAGGTAATGCACACACACACACACACCAGACTACACACAGGTAATGCACACACACACACACACCAGACTACACACAGGTAATACACACTGATACACACACACCAGCCTACACACAGGTAATGCACACACACACACACACCAGACTACACACAGGTAATACACACTGATACACACACACCAGCCTACACACAGGTAATACACACTGATACACACACACCAGACTACACACAGGTAATACACACTGATACACACACACCAGACTACACACAGGTAATACACACTGATACACACACACCAGACTACACACAGGTAATGCACACACACACACACACCAGACTACACACAGGTAATGCACACACACACACACACACCAGACTACACACAGGTAATACACACTGATACACACACACCAGACTACACACAGGTAATACACACTGATACACACACACCAGACTACACACAGGTAATACACACTGATACACACACACCAGCCTACACACAGGTAATACACACTGATACACACACACCAGACTACACACAGGTAATACACACTGATACACACACACCAGACTACACACAGGTAATACACACTGATACACACACACCAGACTACACACAGGTAATACACACTGATACACACACACCAGACTACACACAGGTAATACACACTGATACACACACACCAGACTACACACAGGTAATACACACTGATACACACACGCCAGACTACACACAGGTAATACACACTGATACACACACCAGACTACACACAGGTAATACACACTGATACACACACACACCAGACTACACACAGGTAATAAACACACACACGCCAGACTACACACAGGTAATACACACTGATACACACACACCAGACTACACACAGGTAATACACACTGATACACACACACCAGACTACACACAGGTAATACATACTGATACACACACACCAGACTACACACAGGTAATAAACACACTGATACACACACACCAGACTACACACAGGTAATACACACTGATACACACAGGTAATACACACTGATACACACACACCAGACTACACACAGGTAATACACACTGATACACACACACCAGACTACACACAGGTAATACACACTGATACACACACACCAGACTACACACAGGTAATACACACTGATACACACACACCAGACTACACACAGGTAATACACACTGATACACACACACCAGACTACACACAGGTAATACACACTGATACACACACACCAGACTACACACAGGTAATACACACTGATACACACACACCAGACTACACACAGGTAATACACACTGATACACACAGGTAATACACACTGATACACACACACCAGACTACACACAGGTAATACACACTGATACACACACACCAGACTACACACAGGTAATACACACTGATACACACACACCAGACTACACACAGGTAATACACACGATGATACACATACCAAAAAATCACAAAACATGAAAAATCAACGTGATGCAAAACAGGAAATGATTGTTGTAAAGGAATCGGTTCTTGTGAAGGATTCTCGCCACAGTTTGAAATCGGAAATAGACTATTTTTGGAATGGACTCCCAGCCTTGATCCCGTACCATAACCCTCCCCGTAACCCCCTCCTCCAGCTGCAGAGGAACATCCTGGCCTCTAACCCCCGTGTGACCCGGTTCCATATCAACTGGGACGGCTGTTCAGACCGGATGGAGGACAGTGAGAACGTAGACCCCTCCCCCAACAGCAGCAGCAGCAGCAGCGTGGTGCCCTCCTCCTGTTTAGCTGGCAAGGCGTTATCTGTAGGACTGATGTCTGGTAACTCTATGGACTGTCTGTAGAACACAGCCACCCCACCAGCATTGCCTTGCCACGTTCTACTCCAGCAGTGGCCAGTCTTTGGCAGGAAGGTTGAGTCACTGTTATAAACCAGCTGTACTGTAGGGTATACGGTCTCCCTCCTTCACACAGCAACACCTCTCTCTGTCTCTGTCTCCACTGGCACCCTATTCCCTCCATAGTGCACCTCCTTTTTAAACAGGGCCCTCTGCTCCAATGTAGTGCACTATCACAGAACAGGGTGCCATGTCAGACTCCTGATCCAAAAAGTCCTTTCCAACCGATCCCCGATCTGGGATTACTTCCAGGAAGGTAGGCCTCTAGAGGGCGACAGATGTCTAGGAAAAAGCCTCACCCTACAGGGCGACTCCAGGACTGTTCAGGCCTCAATTCCATTTCCATTCAGGAAGTACTCTAACTCCAATTCACATCAAGGCTTTTCAATGAAGAAAAATGTAGAATTGGAATTTGTTTTACTTACCGAATAGAATGTAAAAGGACTTGATCCCAAACCTGGTTATGTGTCCCAAATGTCAGTCTGTTCCCTACATAGTGCACTACTTTTGACTAGAGTTGTCCGGGGCCCATAGGGCTGTTGTCAGAAGTAGGGCACTATGTAGGGGGTAGGGTACCATTTGGGAGGCAACATGTGTTGTAGTTGGGTTGGGGGAGGGGTTTGGTTATGTCAATCATGTGACTGTTGTTATTTTACTGTATATACCTTTGATTCATTAGCGCTTAAGAGATGTCATGGTTTGTTTTGTATTTTGTTTTGCATTGTAATATTTGTGACAATGAAAGTAATAATAATAAACATGTGTTGTTTTTAAAAGGTGTGTAGTGAGTGTATTGTAAATACTGTGTTATGTTTTCAACTGGAGAGGTTACATCACTGAGAAGGTGAGTGGGGGAGTAGGGGGGAGAGGGGAGATTAGGAGGGGTGGAGAAGAGAGGCTTGCTAGAAGCTGTGAGCCTGACTGCTTCTCCCTCGCTGTGTTTCATTCATAAAATGCAGCAGGAGGAAGAGCTTCTCCACCATTTCACTATGAGACTTGCCTCATGTTGCTAAGCAACTGCATCGGAGGGGGGTGGGGGCTCTGCTCATTCGGGGCGGCAGCGTAGCCTAGTGGTTAGAGCGTTGGACTAGTAACCGGAAGGTTGCAAGTTCAAATCCCCGAGCTGACAAGGTACAAATCTGTCGTTCTGCCCCTGAACAGGCAGTTAACCCACTGTTCCTAGGCCGTCATTGAAAATAAGAATTTGTTCTTAACTGACTTGCCTAGTTAAATAAAGGTAAAAAAAAAAAAAAAAAAAATCTTAACCCTCTTGAATGAACCATTCCTCCATCCCAATGTTCAGTGATCCTGTCTCTTCTCCATCTGCACCCCCTCCATTCCTCCATCCCAATGTTCAGTGATCCTGTCTCTTCTCCATCTGCACCCCCTCCATTCCTCCATCCCAATGTTCAGTGATCCTGTCTCTTCTCCATCTGCACCCCCTCCATTCCTCCATCCCAATGTTCAGTGATCCTGTCTCTTCTCCATCTGCACCCCCTCCATTCCTCCATCCCAATGTTCAGTGATCCTGTCTCTTGTCTGTCTGCACCCCCTCCATTCCTCCATCCCAATGTTCAGTGATCCTGTCTCTTCTCCATCTGCACCCCCTCCATTCCTCCATCCCAATGTTCAGTGATCCTGTCTCTTCTCCATCTGCACCCCCTCCATTCCTCCATCCCAATGTTCAGTGATCCTGTCTCTTCTCCATCTGCACCCCCTCCATTCCTCCATCCCAATGTTCAGTGATCCTGTCTCTTGTCTGTCTGCACCCCCTCCATTCCTCCATCCCAATGTTCAGTGATCCTGTCTCTTCTCCATCTGCACCCCCTCCATTCCTCCATCCCAATGTTCAGTGATCCTGTCTCTTGTCTGTCTGCACCCCCTCCATTCCTCCATCCCAATGTTCAGTGATCCTGTCTCTTCTCCATCTGCACCCCCTCCATTCCTCCATCCCAATGTTCAGTGATCCTGTCTCTTCTCCATCTGCACCCCCTCCATTCCTCCATCCCAATGTTCAGTGATCCTGTCTCTTCTCCATCTGCACCCCCTCCATTCCTCCATCCCAATGTTCAGTGATCCTGTCTCTTGTCTGTCTGCACCCCCTCCATTCCTCCATCCCAATGTTCAGTGATCCTGTCTCTTCTCCATCTGCACCCCCTCCATTCCTCCATCCCAATGTTCAGTGATCCTGTCTCTTCTCCATCTGCACCCCCTCCATTCCTCCATCCCAATGTTCAGTGATCCTGTCTCTTCTCCATCTGCACCCCCTCCATTCCTCCATCCCAATGTTCAGTGATCCTGTCTCTTGTCTGTCTGCACCCCCTCCATTCCTCCATCCCAATGTTCAGTGATCCTGTCTCTTCTCCATCTGCACCCCCTCCATTCCTCCATCCCAATGTTCAGTGATCCTGTCTCTTGTCTGTCTGCACCCCCTCCATTCCTCCATCCCAATGTTCAGTGATCCTGTCTCTTCTCCATCTGCACCCCCTCCATTCCTCCATCCCAATGTTCAGTGATCCTGTCTCTTGTCTGTCTGCACCCCCTCCATTCCTCCATCCCAATGTTCAGTGATCCTGTCTCTTCTCCATCTGCACCCCCTCCATTCCTCCATCCCAATGTTCAGTGATCCTGTCTCTTCTCCATCTGCACCCCCTCCATTCCTCCATCCCAATGTTCAGTGATCCTGTCTCTTCTCCATCTGCACCCCCTCCATTCCTCCATCCCAATGTTCAGTGATCCTGTCTCTTGTCTGTCTGCACCCCCTCCATTCCTCCATCCCAATGTTCAGTGATCCTGTCTCTTCTCCATCTGCACCCCCTCCATTCCTCCATCCCAATGTTCAGTGATCCTGTCTCTTGTCTGTCTGCACCCCCTCCATTCCTCCATCCCAATGTTCAGTGATCCTGTCTCTTCTCCATCTGCACCCCCTCCATTCCTCCATCCCAATGTTCAGTGATCCTGTCTTGTCCCTCTGCACCCCCTCCATTCCTCCATCCCAATGTTCAGTGATCCTGTCTCTTGTCCCTCTGCACCCCCTCCATTCCTCCATCCCAATGTTCAGTGATCCTGTCTTCTCCCTCTAAACCCCCTCCATTCCAATGTGTTCAGTGATCCTGTCTCTTGTCCGTCTGCACCCCCTCCATTCCTCCATCCCAATGTGTTCAGTGATCCTGTCTCTTGTTCATCTGCACCCCCTCCATTCCTCCATCCCAATGTGTTCAGTGATCCTGTCTCTTGTCCATCTGCACCCCCTCCATTCCTCCATCCCAATGTGTTCAGTGATCCTGTCTCTTGTCCATCTGCACCCCCTCCATTCCTCCATCCCAATGTGTTCAGTGTTCCTGTCTCTTGTTCATCTGCACCCCCTCCATTCCCCCATCCCAATGTGTTCAGTGATCCTGTCTCTTGTCCATCTGCACCCCCTCCATTCCTCCATCCCAATGTTCAGTGATCCTGTCTCTTGTCCCTCTGCACCCCCTCCATTCCTCCATCCCAATGTTCAGTGATCCTGTCTCTTGTCCCTCTGCACCCCCTCCATTCCTCCATCCCAATGTTCAGTGATCCTGTCTCTTGTCCCTCTGCACCCCCTCCATTCCTCCATCCCAATGTTCAGTGATCCTGTCTCTTGTTCATCTGCACCCCCTCCATTCCTCCATCCCAATGTGATCCTGTCTCTTGTCTGTCTGCACCCCCTCCATTCCTCCATCCCAGCGTGATCCTGTCTCTTGTCTGTCTGCACCCCCTCCATTCCTACATCCCAATGTGTTCAGTGATCCTGTCTCTCTTCTCCCTCTGCACTGATCTTAGAACAAAGGATGGATCAAATCACTGGTAGATATTAAGATTAGTACTTTGTGTTCTTCTCATAACTGTCCAGTACCTTCACATTAGTGCTGAGGAAGGAGATGAGACATTAGTGCTGAGGAAGGAGATGAGACATTAGTGCTGAGGAAGGAGAGGAGACATTAGTGCTGAGGAAGGAGATGAGACATTAGTGCTGAGGAAGGAGATGAGACATTAGTGCTGAGGAAGGAGATGAGACATTAGTGCTGAGGAAGGAGATGAGACATTAGTGCTGAGGAAGGAGATGAGACATTAGTGCTGAGGAAGGAGAGAGGAGACCTTGGTGCTGAGGAAGGAGAGAGGAGACCTGAATGCTGAGGAAGGAGAGAGGAGACCTGAGTGCTGAGGAAGGAGAGAGGAGACCTGAATGCTGAGGAAGGAGAGAGGAGACCTGAGTGCTGAGGAAGGGGAGAGGAGACCTTGGTGCTGAGGAAGGAGAGAGGAGACCTTAGTGCTGAGGAAGGAGAGAGGAGACCTGAGTGCTGAGGAAGGGGAGAGGAGACCTTAGTGCTGAGGAAGGAGAGAGGAGACATCTGCATGCTCGTCCATCTGTTTGCAACCTCTGAAGTTGACCCCGTTTTAAGTTCAACTGTGTCCTTGACAGGGATGCGCTTCCATATATTTCCTATATTCCCAAATATATGTAGGACCACCGATATCCTTTAAAATAATCTATTGGTCCTCACTATAAGACATGATTTATTAGCGTGTGGAGTCAGCGTTGATACTGTTACTACAATGGAACAGAAACAATAGAACAACTCTAGAGATTAAATAGAATGATCACTGTATCGGAAGAAACTGTTTGAAATATCTTTATCGTTCCAGTTTATTTGATGAGTTACATTTTATTGTAAATATATCCCGAGCCAGGGTACGTTTCCTCGTGCGTTGTTTGTTACACAAACAAACTGAATTTGGAAGTCCTGCGGTAGCGCGGCGGCGGCGTTACATTCATTCTGAGCAACATTCCTAAAAATAGCCCTGTCTGCTTGACGTCACTCGGCCAATCAAGGATTAGTTTGGAGGGCGGGGGCAACGCGAGGCCATTCCGTCAGTCGGCCAATGGTATTTCGCCAAACAGGGCTTGTTCCGTTAGCTCCGCCCACAAGCCGAGCCAATCAGAATCACGCGAAAGGAGCGAATGTGGGCGTGTACATCTGCCAGTAGGAAAATAATCAGTGACGTCACTCAACGGGTTTTTGCATGTAAAAGTGGGAATCTTGGTTTTGTTGACGGACGGTAATGATCCAATCTGAGCACTTGACTAGTTTGACACACTGACAGGTGGCCAATCAGTGTCCTTCACTCCGTTATCAGTCGGGCTGGATTCAGCCAATGGGCTCTATGGATGGGCCTCGATCGTCTTTCGGCTGTAGTCGGTCACTCGCCTTGCTTCACACCGATTCTGGTGATTTCCCGAACTCATCGGGTTCGGTAAAACGACTTCCTCGGAGCCGGGTTCGGGAAAGGAACGGGGACTAGGCATCCGGCTCGGAGAGTGGCCACCTTGCACGGTGCGAAAACGGGGTATTTGCGCTGGGGAGAGGCGTGGGGCCTCGTTCGGCGGGGGCTGCACGGAGGGACAGGCGGGGACAGACGAACCGACCGAGTCGGGCTGGATGCGCTGGACTCGGCCCGGAGCGCTGCGGTTCCAGCCAAGCACCATACCACAGCCCAAGACAGAAAGACGAGACACGGACGTCGCTGTCTCCATTCCGGACTATAACACCCTTTATTCTTTTTATAACGGGTCTATACTGTAGAGGAGAACAGGTGAGCTCACTGCCCGTCTAGACTGCAGCTGTCAAGCTATTTCAGTCCGGACCGACTGGTTTTGGGAGAACGAACGGACCGACTGCTGGACTCAGCTTGGACCGGGTCCTGGAGAGTCCAGGGCGGGTTGTGGAGCTCGGATCGCCCGCTGACGGCCTGCCATCATGGGCAACGTGCCCACGGCCAAGAAGGGGAGCGAGATGGAGAGTGGTGGGTAACGGTGTCGCTCAGAAGGATCAGTCTACCTGTCTGTTCACGTCTCTCTAACTGTCTCTGTGGGGGGGACACCAGGCACCCATGAAGTGTTGAGGGAATAGGCTACTCTGGATATACAGTATTCTATGCATGCTTAAAATGGTGTAATACAAAGAAATCGATCAATCATCACATTTATTTTATAAAGTCCTTTTAATATCAGTAGTTGTCACAAAGAGCTTTCCAGATACCCAGACTAAAACACCCAAAGAGCAGGAAATACTGAGAGCAATATAGGCCTACACAGGCCTATTCATCTATAGGCCTACACGGGCCTATTCATCTATAGGCCTACACGGGCCTATTCATCTATAGCTTACTTCCATATAGCCACATTTGAGCATTCTAGAACAATACAGTTTTAGAACATTACAGTTTTAGAACAATACAGTTTTAGAACATTACAGTTTTAGAACAATACAGTTTTAGAACATTACAGTTTTAGAACATTACAGTTTTAGAACAATACAGTTTTAGAACATTACAGTTTTAGAACAATACAGTTCTAGAGCATTACAGTTCTAGAACAATACAGTTTTAGAACAATAAAGTTCTAGAACCTAGATGATCTTGTGAGCAGAGTTATTATTTATGAGTCTGATTGTGGACACATAGTCTATCACGCTAGGCTTATATCTGGTTGATGGATAAATAAAGTGACAGGTAGAAACGGAGATTATAGGCCATAATGTTCATGTTTGAATCCCAGATTTCCCCTTTTATATGCCTGATGTTTGAATCCCAGATTGCCCCTTTTATATGCCTGATGTTTGAATCCCAGATTGCCCCTTTTATATGCCTGATGTTTGAATCCCAGATTGCCCCTTTTATATGCCTGATGTTTGAATCCCAGATTGCCCCTTTTATATGCCTGATTGCCCCGCTGCCTTTAAGCTACTACATGTCTAGAAGTAGGCCTGATGTATTCGTTCAGGGAACAGTGTTGGAGTTGGATGTTGGCCAGTGTTCCAGACAGGTACAGTATGTTATCACCCAGCAGCACCAGCAGGACAGGGTGTCTTTTTGCAGGCCAGGTGTAAGAATGGCCACGTTGCTGTTAGATACCGTTACCAGGCGGCATGTCGGAGGCCCGGGCGCAGGCTGTAGAGCTGCAGGGCAGGTGGTGGTGGGGCAGTTAGTAGAGGTGCTGACTAACAGACTGTAGACAGGAAGAGAGAGCAGTACACCCTTTCTAAAGCTCCCAGTCATTTCCTGTCTCCCTGAAGGACACGCTGGGATGCTGAAACATTGGTGCTGAAACCCAATCAATGACTAGCAGTGAGACTCTTGTTTTTATAGCCACAGGGGTAGTTAGGTTATAACAGTTTATAATAGTTAGGTTATAACAGTTTCTAATAGATAGGTTATAACAGTTTATAATAGTTAGGTTATAACAGTTTATAATAGTTAGGTTATAACAGTTTATAATAGTTAGCTTATAACAGTTTATAATAGTTAGCTTATAACAGTTTATAATAGTTCGTTTATAACAGTTTATAATAGTTAGGTTATAACAGTTTATAATAGTTAGGTTATAACAGTTTATAATAGTTCAGTTATAACAGTTTATAATTGTTAGGTTATAACAGTTTATAATAGTTAGGTTATAACAGTTTATAATAGTTAGGTTATAACAGTTTATAATAGTTCAGTTATAACAGTTTATAATTGTTAGGTTATAACAGTTTATAATAGTTAGGTTATAACAGTTTATAATAGTTCAGTTATAACAGTTTATAATTGTTAGGTTATAACAGTTTATAATAGTAGGTTATAACAGTTTATAATAGTTAGGTTATAACAGTTTATAATTGTTAGGTTATAACAGTTTATAATAGTTAGGTTATAACAGTTTATAATAGGTTGTAACAGTTTATAATAGTTAGGTTATAACAGTTTATAATAGTTAGGTTATAACAGTTTATAATAGTTGCTTAATAGTTGCTTAATAGTTGCTCTTTCCTGAGCCAACTGTATAGTAGAGGATACTGTATAGTGGAGGATACTGTATAGTGAGGATACTGTATAGTGGAGGATATTGTATAGTGGAGGATACTGTATAGTAGAGGATACTGTATAGTAGAGGATACTGCATAGTGGAGGATACTGCATAGTGAGGATACTGTATAGTGGAGGATATTGTATAGTGGAGGATACGGTATAGTGGAGGATACTGTATAGTGGAGGATACTGTATAGTGGAGGATACGGTATAGTGGAGGATACTGTATAGTGGAGGATACTGTATAGTGAGGATACTGTATAATAGAGGATACTGTATAGTGGAGGATACTGTATAGTGGAGGATATTGTATAGTGGAGGATACTGTATAGTGAGGATACTGTATAGTGGAGGATACTGTATAGTGAGGATACTGTATAGTGGAGGATACTGTATAGTGGATGATACTGTATAGTGAGGATACTGTATAGTGGAGGATACTGTATATTGAGGATACTGTATAGTGGAGGATACTGTATAGTGGAGGATACTGTATAGTGAGGATACTGTGTAGTGGAGGATACTGCATAGTGGAGGATACTGTATAGTGGAGGATACTGTATAGTGAGGATACTGTATAGTGGAGGATACGGTATAGTGGAGGATACTGTATAGTGGAGGATACTGTATAGTGGAGGATACTGTATAGTGTAAAATACTGTATAGTGTAGGATACTGTATAGTGAGGATACTGTATAATGTAGGATACTGTATAGTGGAGGATACTGTATAGTGAGGATACTGCATAGTAGAGGATACTGTATAGTGAGGATACTGTATAGTGTAGGATACTGTTTAGTGAGGATACTGTATAGTGTAGGATACTGTATAGTGGAGGATACTGTATAGTGGAGGATACTGTGTGGTGGAGGATGCTGTATAGTGAGGATACTGTATAATGTAGGATACTGTATAATGTAGGATACTGTATAGTGGAGGATACTGTATAGTGGAGGATACTGTATAGTGGAGGATACTGTATAGTGGAGGATACTGTATAGTGGAGGATACGGTATAGTGGAGGATACTGTATAGTGGAGGATACTGTATAGTGAGGATACTGTATAATAGAGGATACTGTATAGTGGAGGATACTGTATAGTGGAGGATATTGTATAGTGGAGGATACTGTATAGTGAGGATACTGTATAGTGGAGGATACTGTATAGTGAGGATACTGTATAGTGGAGGATACTGTATAGTGGATGATACTGTATAGTGAGGATACTGTATAGTGGAGGATACTGTATATTGAGGATACTGTATAGTGGAGGATACTGTATAGTGGAGGATACTGTATAGTGAGGATACTGTGTAGTGGAGGATACTGCATAGTGGAGGATACTGTATAGTGGAGGATACTGTATAGTGAGGATACTGTATAGTGGAGGATACGGTATAGTGGAGGATACTGTATAGTGGAGGATACTGTATAGTGGAGGATACTGTATAGTGTAGAATACTGTATAGTGTAGGATACTGTATAGTGAGGATACTGTATAATGTAGGATACTGTATAGTGGAGGATACTGTATAGTGAGGATACTGCATAGTAGAGGATACTGTATAGTGAGGATACTGTATAGTGTAGGATACTGTTTAGTGAGGATACTGTATAGTGTAGGATACTGTATAGTGGAGGATACTGTATAGTGGAGGATACTGTGTGGTGGAGGATGCTGTATAGTGAGGATACTGTATAATGTAGGATACTGTATAATGTAGGATACTGTATAGTGGAGGATACTGTATAGTGGAGGATACTGTATAGTGGAGGATACTGTGTGGTGAAGGATACTGTATAGTGAGGATACTGTATAGTGAGGATACTGTATAGTGGAGGATACTGTATAGTGGAGGATACTGTGTAGTTGAGGATACTGTATAGTGGAGGATACGGTATAGTGGAGGATACTGTATAGTGTAGGATACTGTATAGTGAGGATACTGTATAGTGGAGGATACTGTATAGTGAGGATACTGTATAGTGGAGGATACTGTATAGTGGAGGATACTGTATAGTGGAGGATACCGTATAGTGAGGATACTGTATAGTGGAGGATACTGTATAGTGGAGGATACTGTATAGTGGAGGATACTGTGTAGTGGAGGATACTGTAGAGTGTAGGATACTGTATAGTGGAGGATACGGTATAGTGGAGGATACTGTAGAGTGTAGGATACTGTATAGTGGAGGATACTGTATAGTGGAGGATACTGTATAGTGGAGGATACTGCATAGTGAGGATACTGTATAGTGGAGGATACTGTATAGTGGAGGATACTGTATAGTAGAGGATACTGTATAGTGAGGATACTGTATAGTGTAGGATACTGTATAGTAGAGGATACTGTATAGTGTAGGATACTGTATAGTGAGGATACTGTATAGTGAGGATACTGTATAGTGAGGATACTGTATAGTGGAGGATACTGTATAGTGAGGATACTGTATAGTGAGGATACTGTATAGTGGAGGATACTGTATAGTGAGGATACTGTATAGTGAGGATACTGTATAGTGGAGGATACTGTATAGTGGAGGATACTGTATAGTGTAGGATACTGTGTAGTGGAGGATACTGTAGAGTGTAGGATACTGTATAGT
>NW_026600329.1:197500-215893 GCF_029448725.1 Salvelinus fontinalis
AGATGTTTACAGTACATTTTTTGGTTTATTTCATTTTTGTTTATTATCTATTTTACTTGCTTTGGCAATGTTAACATATGTTTCCCATGCCAATCAAGCCCTTTTGAATTGAGAGAGACAGACAGACAGACAGACAGACAGACAGACAGACAGACAAAGAAAGAAATAGTAGAAATATATGTTGTGTGTTTTGGTCTCACTGAGAGTCACACACTGTTGGACAAACACACACACACATACAGGTGTACATGCTCCTCTCAAGGACAAATTGATAACCGTCTGTGTGTGTGTGTGTGTGTGTGTGTGTGTGTGTGTGTGTGTGTGTGTGTGTGTGTGTGTGTGTGTGTGTGTGTGTGTGTGTGTGTGTGTGTGTGTGTGTGTGTGTGTGTGTGTTCAACAGTGAAGGAGTTCCTGGTTAAAGCCAAAGAGGACTTTCTCAAGAAGTGGGAGAACCCTGCACAGGTGAGTTATCTGAGGAATCAGATAGTTATATGTATATGTGTGTGTGAGAGAGAGAGACAGAGAGACTTATTTCCCTCAGATCACACAGAGAATTCGAAAACCAACCCAATTTTGATAAACTCCTAAAACTACTGGGTGAAATACCACAGTGTGCCATCATAGCAGCAAGATTTGTGACCTGTTGCCACAAGAAAAGGTCAACCAGTGAAGAACAAACACCATTGTAAATACAACCCATATTATTGTTTATTTATTTTCCCTTTTGTACTTTAACTATTTGTACATCGTTACAACACTATATATAGACGTAATTTGACATTTGAAATGCCTTTATTCTTTTGGATCTTTTGTGAGTGTAATGTTTATTGTTAATTTTTATTGTTTATTTCACCTTTGTATATTATCTATTTCACTTGCTTTGGCAATGTTAACATACAGTGGGGCAAAAAAGTATTTAGTCAGTCACCAATTGTGCAAGTTCTCCCACTACTGTGAAGCATGGGGGTGGAAACATCATGCTTTGGGGCTGTTTTTCTGCAAAGGGACCAGGACGACTGATCCGTGTAAAGGACACAATGAATGGGGCCATGTATCGTGAAATTTTGAGTGAAAACCTCCTTCCATCAGCAAGGGCATTGAAGATGAAACGTGGCTGGGTCTTTCAGCATGACAATGATCCCAAACACACCACCCGGGCAACGAAGGAGTGGCTTCGTAAGAAGCATTTCAAGGTCCTGGAGTGGCCTAGCCAGTCTCCAGATCTCAACCCCATAGAAATTCTTTGGATGGAGTTGAAAGTCCGTGTTGCCCAGCAATGGAGGATTGGGCCAAAATACCAGCAACAGTGTGTGAAAACCTTGTGAAGACTTACAGAAAATGTTTGACCTCTGTCATTGCCAACAAAGGGTATATAACAAAGTATTGAGATAAACTTTTGTTATTGACCAAATACTTATTTTCCACCATAATTTGCAAATAAATTCATTAAAAATCCTACAATGTGATTTTCTGGATTTTTTTTCTCATTTTGTCTGTTATAGTTGAAGTGTACCTATGATGAAAATTACAGGCCTCTCTCATCTTTTTAAGTGGGAGAACTTGCACAATTGGTGGCTGACTAAATACTTTTTTTGCCCCACTGTATATAAATAAAGCCAATGAAGCCCTTAAGTTGAAATGTACATTGAGTTGAGAGAGAAACTGGATAATTGATTCTTGTCATATCTGAATAAGGAAATTCTGCTCGTGTGGCAATACTTGAATGTGGAAGACTGCGCCCGCCTGCCCACCCACCCGTGTGTGTTACTGCGCCTGACCGCCCACCCGCCCGTGTGTGTTACTGCGCCTGACCGCCCACCCGCCCGTGTGTGTTACTGCGCCCGCCTGCCCACCCGCCCTGTGTGTTACTGCGCCTGCCCGCCCACCCGCCCGCCCGTGTGTGTTACTGCGCCCGCCTGACCGCCCACCCGTGTGTGTTACTGCGCCCGCCTGCCCACCCGCCCGCCCGTGTTACTGCGCCCGCCTGCCCGCCCACCCGTGTTACTGCGCCCGCCTGCCCACCCGCCCGCCCGTGTTACTGCGCCCGCCTGCCCGCCCACCCGCCCGTGTTACTGCGCCTGCCTGACCGCCCACCCGCCCGTGTTACTGCGCCCGCCTGCCCACCCGTCCGTGTGTGTTACTGCGCCCGCCTGCCCGCCCACCCGCCCGTGTTACTGCGCCTGCCTGACCGCCCACCCGTGTGTGTTACTGCGCCCGCCTGCCCACCCGCCCGCCCGTGTTACTGCGCCCGCCTGCCCGCCCACCCACCCGTGTGTGTTACTGCGCCTGCCTGCCCACCCGTCCGTGTGTGTTACTGCGCCCGCCTGCCCACCCGTCCGTGTGTGTTACTGCGCCTGCCTGCCCACCCGCCCGTGTTACTGCGCCTGCCTGCCCGCCCACACGCCCGTGTTACTGCGCCTGCCTGCCCACCCACCCGCCCGTGTTACTGCGCCCGCCTGCCCGCCCACCCGCCCGTGTTACTGCGCCCGCCTGCCCACCCGTCCGTGTGTGTTACTGCGCCTGCCTGCCCACCCGTCCGTGTGTGTTACTGCGCACGCCTGCCCGCCCACCCGCCCGTGTTACTGCGCACGCCTGCCGGCCCACCGGCCCGTGTTACTGCGCCCGCCTGCCCGTGTGTGTTACTGCGCCTGCCTGCCCGCCCAGCCGCCCGTGTTACTGCGCACGCCTGCCCGCCCACCCGCCCGTGTTACTGCGCACGCCTGCCCACCCGCCCGCCCGTGTTACTGCGCCCGCCTGCCCACCCGCCCGTGTGTGTTACTGCGCCTGGCTGCCCGCCCACCCGCCCGTGTTACTGCGCACGCCTGCCCGCCCACCCGCCCGTGTTACTGCGCACGCCTTCCCGCCCACCCGTGTGTGTTACTGCGCCCGCCTGCCCGCCCACCCGTGTGTGTTACTGCGCCTGCCTGCCCGCCCACCCGCCCGTGTGTGTGTTACTGCGCACGCCTGCCCGCCCACCCGTGTGTGTTACTGCGCACGCCTGCCTGCCCACCCGTGTGTGTTACTGCGCACGCCTGCCCGCCCACCCGCCCGTGTGTGTGTTACTGCGCACGCCTGCCCGCCCACCCGTGTGTGTTACTGCGCACGCCTGCCTGCCCACCCGTGTGTGTTACTGCGCACGCCTGCCCGCTCACCCGTGTGTGTTACTGCGCACGCCTGCCCGTGTGTGTGTTACTGCTCCCGCCCGCCTGCCTGCCCACCCGTGTGTGTTACTGCGCCCGCCCACCCGCCCGTGTGTGTGTTACTGCGCCCGCCCACCCGCCCGTGTGTGTGTTACTGCGCCCACCCACCCGCCCGTGTGTGTGTTACTGCGCCTGCCCACCCACCCGCCCGTGTGTGTGTTACTGCGCCTGCCCACCCACCCGCCCGTGTGTGTGTTACTGCGCCTGCCCGCCCACCCGCCCGTGTGTGTGTTACTGTGCCTGCCCACCCACCCGCCCGTGTGTGTGTTACTGCGCACGCCTGCCCGCCCACCCACCCGTGTGTGTTTTAGATGACATTCTCATTCTCTCCCTATCATTCCTAAGCCGATGATGATCAGGCGATGATGATCAACTCCTATTACACACACACACTCTCTCTGTAACCATTTCTCTGTGGCCCTCTTCTCCTCAGAACACAGCGAATCTGGATCAGTTTGAGCGGTTGAAAACTCTGGGTACGGGTTCGTTTGGCCGCGTCATGCTGGTCAAGCACAAAGAGACCGGGCAACACTTTGCCATGAAGATCCTCAACAAGCAGAAGGTCAGCAGGGCTCCAGGGGTTAGAGGTCAGAGGTTAGGGAAGTTTCAAAAGAGTACCATCACACTCTTCCAAAAGTTCAGTTTGAGCGTAAAGCCCATGAATCCAGATAAGTTCAAAAGTGTTAGGACAGTGTTTCCCAGTGTAACGGATGTGAAATGGCTAGCTAGTTAGCGGTGGTGCGCGCTAATAGCGTTTCAATCGGTGACGTCACTCGCTTTGAGACCTTGAAGTAGTGGTTCCCCTTGCTCTGCAAGGGCCGCGGCTTCAAGGTCTCGAAGCGAGTGACATCACCGATTGAAACGCTATTAGCGCGCACCACCGCTAACTAGCTAGCCATTTCACATCCGTTACACCAGTCCTGGTCCTGGGGACCCCAAGGGCTGCACATTTCTGGTTTAGCTCTACCACGACACACCTGATTAATTTAATCAAGGCTTGATGAGGTGTTTATTTCAATCTGGTGTGTTAGTGTTAGGCCAAAACAACAACGTGCACCTGGATTGGGAAACACTGATTTAGAGGGTCAGAGGTTAGGAGTTAGAGGCTCTGGGTAGAAGTTGGCTGTAGTCAAATTGACAGATTTAGGATCAGCTTACCTCATTTTAATGTATATTTTAAATATACACTTATTTAATTTATTGAACAGATCGAGAGAGACAGAATGAGGGGAAAGATGGAGGAAGAATGAGGGGAAAGAGAGAGAGGTTAAGTCAAAGGGCAGTAAGCAGTAAGATTCATGTGTGTTGCAGTCTGTGACATTACCTCTACTCCCTTCCTTGGCGCTCTCTCTGTCTCTCTCTCTTTCTCCTCTCTCTCCCTGTCTCTCTCTCACTCTCTCTTTCTCTCTCTCTGTCTCACTCTCTGTCTCTCTGTCTCTCTCTCTCTTTCTCTCTCTCTCTCTGTCTCTTTCTCTCTGTCTCACCCTCTGTCTCTCTCTCTCTTTCTCCCTGTCTCTCTGTCTCTTTCTCTCTGTCTCACTCTCTGTCTCTCTTTCTCTCTCTCTCTCTCTGTCTCTTTCTCTCTGTCTCACTCTCTGTCTCTCTCTCTCTTTCTCTCTCTCTCTCTCTGTCTCACTCTCTGTCTCTTTGTCTCTCTCTCTCTTTCTCCCTGTCTCTCTGTCTCTTTCTCTCTGTCTCACTCTCTGTCTCTCTGTCTCTCTCTCTCTTTCTCTCTCTCTCTCTCTGTCTCACTCTGTCTCTCTCTCTCTGTCTCTCTGTCTCTCTGTCTCTCTTTCTCTCTCTCTCTCTCTGTCTCTTTCTCTCTCTCTGTCTCTCTCTGTCTCTGTCTCTGTCTCTCAGGTTGTAAAGCTGAAACAGATAGAACATACTCTGAATGAGAAGCGTATTCTAACGGCTGTCAGCTTCCCTTTCCTGGTACAAGTAGAGTACTCCTTCAAGGTACACACTGTCTCTGTGTGTGTGTGTGTACAAGTAGAGTACTCCTTCAAGGTACACACTGTCTGTGTGTGTGTGTGTACAAGTAGAGTACTCCTTCAAGGTACACACTGTCTCTGTGTGTGTGTACAGGTAAAGTACTCCTTCAAGGTACACACTGTCTCTGTGTGTGTGCATGTGTGTGTGTGTACCAAACATTAGGAACACCTTCCTAATATTGACTTGCACCCCTCCCCCCCTTTGCCCTCAGAACAGCCTCAATTCATAGGGCATGGACTCTACAAGGTGTTGAAAGAGTTCCACAGGGATGCTGGCCCATGTTGACTCCAATGCTTCAGGGCATGGACTCTACAAGGTGTTGAAAGTGTTCCACAGGGATGCTGGCCCATGTTGACTCCAATGCTTCAGGGCATGGACTCTACAAGGTGTTGAAAGAGTTCCACAGGGATGCTGGCCCATGTTGACTCCAATGCTTCAGGGCATGGACTCTACAAGGTGTTGAAAGTGTTCCACAGGGATGCTGGCCCATGTTGACTCCAATGCTTCAGGGCATGGACTCTACAAGGTGTCGAAAGAGTTCCACAGGGATGCTGGCCCATGTTGACTCCAATGCTTCAGGGCATGGACTCTACAAGGTGTTGAAAGTGTTCCACAGGGATGCTGGCCCATGTTGACTCCAATGCTTCAGGGCATGGACTCTACAAGGTGTTGAAAGAGTTCCACAGGGATGCTGGCCCATGTTGACTCCAATGCTTCAGGGCATGGACTCTACAAGGTGTTGAAAGTGTTCCACAGGGATGCTGGCCCATGTTGACTCCAATGCTTCAGGGCATGGACTCTACAAGGTGTTGAAAGAGTTCCACAGGGATGCTGGCCCATGTTGACTCCAATGCTTCAGGGCATGGACTCTACAAGGTGTTGAAAGTGTTCCACAGGGATGCTGGCCCATGTTGACTCCAATGCTTCAGGGCATGGACTCTACAAGGTGTCGAAAGAGTTCCACAGGGATGCTGGCCCATGTTGACTCCAATGCTTCAGGGCATGGACTCTACAAGGTGTTGAAAGAGTTCCACAGGGATGCTGGCCCATGTTGACTCCAATGCTTCAGGGCATGGACTCTACAAGGTGTCGAAAGAGTTCCACAGGGATGCTGGCCCATGTTGACTCCAATGCTTCAGGGTATAGACTCTACAAGGTGTTGAAAGTGTTCCACAGGGATGCTGGCCCATGTTGACTCCAATGCTTCAGGGCATGGACTCTACAAGGTGTTGAAAGAGTTCCACAGGGATGCTGGCCCATGTTGACTCCAATGCTTCAGGGCATGGACTCTACAAGGTGTTGAAAGTGTTCCACAGGGATGCTGGCCCATGTTGACTCCAATGCTTCAGGGCATGGACTCTACAAGGTGTCGAAAGAGTTCCACAGGGATGCTGGCCCATGTTGACTCCAATGCTTCAGGGCATGGACTCTACAAGGGGTCGAAAGAGTTCCACAGGGATGCTGGCCCATGTTGACTCCAATGCTTCAGGGCATGGACTCTACAAGGTGTTGAAAGTGTTCCACAGGGATGCTGGCCCATGTTGACTCCAATGCTTCAGGGCATGGACTCTACAAGGTGTCGAAAGCGTTCCACAGGGATGCTGGCTCATGTTGACTCCAATGCTTCAGGGCATGGACTCTACAAGGTGTTGAAAGTGTTCCACAGGGATGCTGGCCCATGTTGACTCCAATGCTTCCCACAGTCAAGTTGGCTGGATGTCCTTTGGGTGGTGGACCATTCTTGATACACACAGGAAACTGTTGAGCGTGAAAAACACAGCAGCGTTGCAGTTCTTGACACAACGGTGCGCCCGGCACCTACTACAATACCCCACACCTACTACCATACCCCACACCTACTACCATACCCCATACCTACCACCACACCTACTACCATACCTCCTACCATACCCCATACCCACTACCATACCCCATACCTACTACCATACCCCATACCTACTACCATACCCCACACCTACTACCATACCCCATACCTACCACCACACCTACTACCATACCTCCTACCATACCCCATACCCACTACCATACCCCATACCTACTACCATACCCCATACCTACCACCACACCTACTACCATACCTCCTACCATACCCCATACCCACTACCATACCCCATACCTACTACCATACCCCATACCTACTACCATACCCCACACCTACTACCATACCCCATACCTACCACCACACCTACTACCATACCTCCTACCATACCCCATACCCACTACCATACCCCATACCTACTACCATACCCCATACCTACTACCATACCCCATACCTACTACCATACCCCATACCTACTACCATACCCCACACCTACTACCATACCCCATACCTACCACCACACCTACTACCATACCTCCTACCATACCCCATACCCACTACCATACCCCATACCTACTACCATACCCCATACCTACTACCATACCCCATACCTACTACCACACCTACTACCATACCTCCTACCACACCCCATACCTACTACCACACCTACTACCATACCTACTACCATACCCACTACCATACCCACTACCATACCCCATACCTACTACCATACCCCATACCTACTACCACACCTACTACCATACCTACTACCATACCCCATACCTACTACCACACCTACTACCATACCTACTACCATACCCCATACCTACTACCACACCTACTACCATACCCCATACCTACTACCACACATACTACCATACCCCATACCTACTACCACACCTACTACCATACCCCATACCTACTACCACACCTACTACCTACTACCACACCTACTACCATACCTACTACCATACCCCATACCTACTACCACACCTACTACCATACCTACTACCATACCCCATACCTACTACCACACCTACTACCATACCCCATACCTACTACCACACCTACTACCATACCTACTACCACACCCCATACCTACTACCATACCTACTACCATACCCCATACCTACTACCACACATACTACCATACCCCATACCTACTACCATACCCCAATACCTACTACCACACCTACTACCATACCCCATACCTACTACCATACCCCATACCTACTACCATACCCCATACCTACTACCATACCCCCTACCATACCCCATACCTACTACCATACCCCCTACCATACCCCACACCTACTACCACACCTACTACCATACCCCATACCTACTACCATACCGCCTACCATACCCTGTTCAAAGACACTGATATATTTTGTCTTGCCCATTAACCCTCCGGATGGCACACGTACACAATCCATGTCTCAAGGCTCAAATATCCTTCTTTAACCTGTCTCCTCCCCTTCATCTACACTGATTTGAAGTGGATTTAACAAGTGAGATCAATAAGGGATCATATCTTTCACCTGGATTCACCTGATCAGTCTGTGTCATGGAAAGAGCAGGTGTTCTTAGTGTTTTGTACACTCAGTGTACGTCTGTGTGTGTGTGTGTGTGTGTGTGTGTGTGTGTGTGTGTGTGTGTGTGTGTGTGTGTGTGTGTGTGTGTGTGTGTGTGTCTGTGTGTCTGTGTGTGTGTGTGTGTGTGTGTGTATCAGTAACAGATCCTGTCTGTTCTGCAGGACAACACTAACCTGTACATGGTGATGGAGTATGTACCGGGTGGAGAGATGTTCTCTCATCTACGACGAATCGGCAGGTTCAGGTACGTCTACACATCAGAGCTGAGCAGTCTGAAATCCCACTCAATGCTCACAGAGCGGTCTGGCGCTCACGTCCTCGCTCACAGAGCGGTCCGGCGCTCACGTCCTCGCTCACAGAGCGGTCCGGCGCTCAACGTCCTCGCTCACAGAGCGGTCCGGCACTCACGTCCTCGCTCACAGAGCGGTTCGGCGCTCACGTCCTCGCTCACAGAGCGGTCCGGCGCTCAACGTCCTTTCCCTCGCTAAAAATCACTCACACGACTACCGCTCCAAATTCACTCCATTCATTTTGTATAAAAAAAGATCATCTAAAAAACTCCTCATCTACTTTTGTGACTTGGTACCGTTTGGTTTTGAAGCAGGCTGTCTTAAGGAGCTTCAACATTTCAACATCCTGTCACATGCTATTGAACCGTGCTGATGCTATGCCTCTGCTGTGTTAAAAACAACAGTCTCTTTCTCTCATTCATTGACGATCAGATACTTCAGTCGGCTCTGTTGTCCTCACATGTATCAGTTGATAGACAACTTAACACTGTTACAAACTTAGACTCCTGTTTTTTTAACAATAGCCTAAATAAACATCTCCTGTAAACATCTCCTGTAGACATCTCCTGTAAACATCTCCTGTAAACATCTCCTGTAGACATCTCCTGTAGACATCTCCTGTAAACATCGCCTGTAAACATCTCCTGTAGACATCTCCTGTAGACATCTCCTGTAAACATCTCCTGTAAACATCTCCTGTAGACATCTCCTGTAGACATCTCCTGTAAACATCTCCTGTAAACATCTCCTGTAAACTTCTCCTGTAGACATCTCCTGTAGACATCTCCTGTAAACATCTCCTGTAGACACCTCCTGTAAACATCTCCTGTAGACATCTCCTGTAGACATCTCTTGTAAACATCTCCTGTAGACATCTCCTTTAAACATATCCTGTAGACATCTCCTGTAAACATATCCTGTAGACATCTCCTGTAAACATCTCCTGTAAACATCTCCTGTAAACATCTCCTGTAGACATCTCCTGTAGACATCTCCTGTAGACATCTCCTGTAAACATCTCCTGTAGACATCTCTTGTAAACATATCCTGTAGACATCTCCTGTAAATATCTCCTGTAGACATCTCCTGTAAACATCTCCTGTGCTGCTACATGGGTTCATTGGTTGTCTTACAGTCTGTTACACAGGCTGTGACCTATTTCTTGGTTGACTCATATCAACATCTCTGCATGTGGGGTAGGCTAAAGAAATACAACAGAATAGGCCTAATTAAAAGAGCAGTGATGATGAAATGCTAAATGCTAAAGTGCTGGGCAGAGAATATGACTGGAGCTGGTGGCTGAGAGGCCGACACTCCAAACATTTTATAATCCGCTCCTCGCTCCACTACAGCTCCACTCCACTCACATCCTCTGCTACACACACACGCACACACACACACACACACACACACACACACACACACACACACACACACACACACACACACACACACACACACACACACACACACACACACGCTACTGGATTGGGCTAGATTGTAGATTCTATCCAAATTCTATGTAATAGAATAGAATCAAGTTTATCCTCCTTTATTCTATTCTACTGTGTTCTATTTAGTTACTGTAGTAGTGTCATCTATTCTACTGTCATCTATTTAGTTACTGTAGTACTGTCATCTATTCTACTGTATTCTATTTAGTTACTGTAGTACTGTCATCTATTCTACTGTATTCTATTTAGTTACTGTATTACTGTCATATATTCTACTGTATTCTATTTAGTTACTGTAGTACTGTCATCTATTCTACTGTATTCTATTTAGTTACTGTAGTACTGTCATCTATTCTACTGTGTTCTATTTAGTTACTGTATTACTGTCATCTATTCTACTGTGTTCTATTTAGTTACTGTAGTACTGTCATCTATTCTACTGTGTTCTATTTAGTTACTGTAGTACTGTCATCTATTCTACTGTATTCTATTTAGTTACTGTAGTACTGTCATCTATTCTACTGTGTTCTATTTAGTTACTGTAGTACTGTCATCTATTCTACTGTGTTCTATTTAGTTACTGTAGTACTGTCATCTATTCTACTGTGTTATGTTTAGTTACTGTAGTACTGTCATCTATTCTACTGTGTTCTATTTAGTTACTGTAGTACTGTCATCTATTCTACTGTATTCTATTTAGTTACTGTAGTACTGTCATCTATTCTACTGTGTTCTATTTAGTTACTGTAGTACTGTCATCTATTCTACTGTGTTCTGTTTAGTTACTGTAGTACTGTCATCTATTCTACTGTGTTCTATTTAGTTACTGTAGTACTGTCATCTATTCTACTGTATTATGTTTAGTTTCTGTTGTACTGTCATCTATTCTACTGTTGTTGTCTTCTCTGCTTATTTGCTTATGCATCTGTCTCTCTCTCTCCCTTCCTCTCGCTCTCGTGTAGTGAGCCTCATGCTCGGTTCTACGCGGCTCAGATTGTCCTCACCTTTGAGTACCTGCACGCCCTGGACCTCATCTACCGAGACCTGAAACCGGAGAACCTGCTCATAGACCAGCAGGGCTACATACAGGTGACATAGCATGACATACAGCTACCTACAGGTGACATAGGACGATATAGAGCTGCATACAGGTGACATAGGATGACGTAAAGCTACATACAGGTCATTTAACCTGATGTAGGGCTATGAACAGGTGACATAAACCGACATAAGGCTATGTACGGGCTACACACATTAGGTTGTAATATTTTTATTTAGGATGCTGTAGACGGGACAAAACCGAGGCGGGGAATCAAAGGATTGTTGACAACATGTCAACTATATTTCCTCTCCAAGTCTTTATTGAAAAAAGACAAATGTGCACAACAAGCACTTGTTGTTTCTCAAATACAGAGCATTCAGAAGGTATTCAGACCCCTTGACTTTTCCAACATTTTGTTACGTTACAGCCTTGTTCTAAAATGAATTAAATCGTTTTTTCCCCTCATCAATCGACACACATTACCCCATAATGACAAAGCAAAAACAGGTTTTTAGTTAAAAAAAAAAAAAACTTAAATATCACATTTGCATAAGTATTCAGACCCTTTACTCAGGACTTTGTTGAAACACCTTTGGCAGTGATTACAGCCTTGAGTCTTCTTGGGTATGACGCTACAAGCTTGGCACACCTGTATTTGGGGAGTTTCTCCCATTCTTCTCTGCAGATCCTCTCAAGCACTGTCAGGTTGGATGGGGAGTCTCGCTGCACAGATATTTTCAGGTTTCTCCGGAGATGTTCAATCGGGTTCAAGTCTGGGCTCTGGCTGGATCACTCAAGGACATTCAGAGACTAGTTGGCTTGGCTGTGCGCTTAGGGTAGCTGTCCTGTTGGAAGGTGAACCTTCGCCCCAGTTTGTGGTCCTGAGCACTCTGGAGCAGGTTTTCATCAAGCTTCTGTCTGTGCTCCGTTCATCTTTCCCTCAACCCTGACTAGTCTCCCAGTCCCTGCTGCTGAAAAACATCCCCACAGCATGATGCTGCCACCACCATGCTTCACCGTAGGGATAGTGCCAGGTTTCCTCCAGATATGATGCTTGGCATTCAGGCCAAATAGTTCAATCTTGGTTTCATCAGACCAGAGAATCTTGTTTCTCATGGTCTGAGAGTCTTTAGGTGCCTTTTGGGAAAACTCCAAGCGGGCTGTCATGTGCCGTTTACTGAGGAGTGACACAGCATTCTGCAGCGATACGACATCCCATCTGGTTTGCGCTTAGTGGGACTATCATTTGTTTTTCAACAGGACAATGAACCAAAACACACCTCCAGCATGTGAAAGGGATATTTGACCAAGAAGGAGAGTGATGGAGTGCTGTATCAGATGACCTGGGCTCCACAATCACCAGACCTCGACCCAATTGAGATGGTTTGGGATGAGTTGGAACGCAGAGTGAAGGAAAAGCAGCCAACAAACGCTCAGCAAATGTGGGAACTCCTTTAAGAAAAGCATTCCTCATGAAGCTGGTTGAGAGAATGCCAAGAGTGTGCAAAGCTGTGATCAAGGCAAAGGGTGGCTACTTGGAAGAATCTAAAATATATTTTGATTTGTTTAACACTTTTTTTGGTTACTACATGATTCCATTTGTGTTATTTCATAGTTTTATTATTTTATTATTTATTATTCTACAATGTATAAAGTAGTACAAATCCTTGAATGAGTAGGTGTGTCCAAACTTTTGACTGGTATTGTATGCAAATACTGTATGTAAATAAGGTTTTTATTTTTTATGAATTTGCAAATAAATGCTAAACCTTCTCACTTTGTCACTATGGGGTATTATGTATAGATTGATGATGAACCTTTTTATTTAATCCATTTTAGAAAAAGGTCAAGGGATCTGAATACTTTTCCAATGCACTGTATAGTTACATCGTTACAGTTGTTGGTTAACTAGCTAGCGGATTTTAGCCATATTAGCATAGACGTGACGAGCGAAAACACTTCAAAACAAGACATGGTATCAATAACAAGATAACACTAGTTGAAACGAACCACCTACTGTTTCCCACGTGGCAGGTTCTTGTCATTGTTGCTTTCTGGCCGTTCAGAATCACAACAACACAAGGACTTCTGCCCCACCAATCGTTTTTGTGACGTTGTCAGCTAACCCGTCTATGGAATAAACCCCTTCCTGTGTTTGCAAACATTGGCGCAACGAGGGCGATGCGCGCAAGTGGGAGTTCTTATTGAACGGCAGCAACAAAAAAAACTTTATTTACATGTTGCTTATGAGTGAATTTCACACTACTTTTGGATTACAATTAGATTTTAAGGCTCGTATGAATTTCCTGCCTAATATAATGTTTGTGTCATCATCGCAAATCAACTGCATTATACTTTAAAAACACTTCAGCTTCAACCGGTAAAATGGCTCTTTGGGTAGCTTTAGCTACAGCCGATATCAATGAGTGTTAGCATTCTAGCTAAGAACTGCTGCATCTAAAATATTTATTTTGCAGAGATCACAACCAAATATGATCTTAGTGACTGTTCAAGCAAGAATCAAAACATCATTGTAAGCATATGAGAACCCCCCAAAAGTTAATTTGTTTAGAAGTATTAAAAACTTAAATCAAAGCTATGTTGAATGGGCGCAGATGGCTTTCTCACTGCCGCCAAGAGTTTTGCGCATCTGTGCGTGACGTCGGTGTGTCGCGTCCTGGAAATGGTTCTATTACATGCGCCTACTGTATATGTCTGTGTACCTGGCTCTACAACAGTGGTTTATAGCGCAGTCTCTGCTTCCCCCTAGTGGGAAACAGTGGTACTGCAGATTCCTCTGTAGCTACTATTAAACTACTGCGTAACTGCTGCTATGGGTTGTATTTTCAATGGTCTCTCTCTCGCTCAGGTGACAGATTTTGGTTTTGCTAAGCGTGTGAAAGGTCGAACCTGGACGCTGTGTGGAACCCCAGAGTACCTGGCCCCAGAGATCATCCTCAGCAAGGTGAGCCGCAAATGGAGGCCCAGTGGCTTAGGGGTGGGTTTCTGTGCAACTACTTCAATGGAACCAAAATGGAGGAGGCAGCTGTCCCTGAGGCATTACTTTACTACAGACCTCAGTTACTTTCTCTACCTCCAAACCTCAATGTAACACTCAACATGTTAAATCTCTCTCCCTCTTTACCTCCCTCCCTCCCTCTCCCCCTCCCTCCCCCTCCCTCCTTTCTCCCTCTCCCACTCCCCTAATTCCCCCCTTCTTCCCTCCCTCCTCCCCTCCCTCCCCCTCCCCTTCCCTCCTCCCTCCCTCTCCAGGGGTATAACAAGGCAGTAGACTGGTGGGCGTTGGGTGTGTTGGTCTATGAGATGGCGGCCGGTTATCCTCCCTTCTTCGCTGACCAGCCCATACAAATTTACGAAAAGATCGTCTCTGGGAAGGTGAGCTGGGCTGCTGTAACGGACACAAGTATGTGCCGTAAGATCACTCCATAGCTAGCTTTAAATGTTGCCAACGGAGCTATCGAGTAGGATCCTTTTCTACAGCACAACTGGTTGGCGCGTTGTTAAGGAGGGCGGTCACGTGTGTTAGCGAGGCAGAGGGCGCTGGGTTTGGGATAGTTTACCCGGAGTTGTAGTCAGAGAAGGAAATAGCTAATATTGCTAAACTAGCATACTGACTGGGTTTCATTACGTTGTGTTGCAAGTGGCACCTTTCCCTGTACGAACTACTTTTGACCAGGGCCATGGCACCCGTTTCCCTATTATGAATACTTTTGATCAGGGCCATAGCACCCATTTCCCTTTATGAATACTTTTGACCAGGGCCATATCACCCGTTTCCCTTTATGAATGCTTTTGACCAGGGCCATGGCACCCGTTTCCCTTTATTATCTACTTTTGACCAGGGCCATATCACCCGTTTCCCTTTATGATCTACTTTTGACCAGGGCCATGGCACCCGTTTCCCTTTATGAACTACTTTTGACCAGGGCCATATCACCCGTTTCCCTTTATGATCTACTTTTGACCAGGGCCATGGCACCCGTTTCCCTTTATGATCTACTTTTGACCAGGGCCATGGCACCCGTTTCCCTTTATGATCTACTTTTGACCAGGGCCATGGCACCCGTTTCCCTTTATGAACTACTTCTGACCAGGGCCCATTGGCGTGACATTGCTGAGCTGAGATCATAGCTAGCTAACTTTAATAACTTTTGTGTATAATACGTTGCGCTATTGAAACATACAGGCAACTATAATATATCGACTATAATCACAGAATGATTTCAAAAACACAACTCGAGTCGCATTCCAAATGTCCCAGTCAGGAACAAAGTGTGTTGCGTGGAGTGAGTGACGACACAGCCGTCAGAGAAGGTAGTGTCACACAGGGAGATGATCACCTCTCTTCTATAGAGACGCTGAATGTCGCCTAAAAGTGACCCGTTTGCATCCCTGGGTAGTCTCCCTTTGGACTCAGTGCTTCAGTGATTTCCAAATGCCTGAAGGTACCACGTTCATCTGTACAAACAATAGTACGCAAGTATAAACACCATGGGACCACGCGGCCGTCATACCGCTCAGGAAGGAGACGCGTTCTGTCTCCTAGAGATGAATGTACTTTGGTGCGAAAAGTGCAAATCAATCCCAGAAGAAAAGCAAAGGACCTTGTGAAGATGCTGGAGGAAACAGGTACAAAGTATCTAAATCCACAGTAAAATGAGTCCTATATCGACATAACCTGAAAGGCCGCCCAGAAAGGAAGAAGCCACTGCTCCAAAACTGCCATAAAAAAGCCAGACTACGGTTTGCCACTGCACATGGGGACAAAGATCATACTTTTTGGAGAAATGTCCTCTGGTCTGATGAAACAAAAATAGAACTGTTTGGCCATAATGACCATCGTTATGTTTGGAGGAAAAAGGGGGTGTCACGCCCTGACCTTAGAGATCCTTTTTATGTCTCTATTTTGGTTTGGTCAGGGCGTGAGTTGGAGTGGGTATTCTATGTTCTATGTTGTGTATTTCTTTGTGTTTGGCCGGGTGTAGTTCTCAATCAGAGGCAGCTGTCTATCGTTGTCTCTGATTGAGAACCATACTTAGGTAGCCCTTTTTTCCACCTGTCTTTGTGGGAAGTTTACTTTGGGGCACATAGCCTTTGAACTTCACGGTTTGTTTTTGTAGTGTTTATTGTTTTGTTCGGCGTCATTTTTTAAAAATAAATAAAATGTACGCTTATCACGCTGCACCTTGGTCCTCTCCTTACAACCGCCTTGACAGGGGGAAGCTTGCAAGCCGAAGAACACCATCCCAACCGTGAAGCACGGGGGTTGCAGCATCAAGGTGGCAGACCTAAAACAGGAAATTTTTACTAGGATTAAATGTCAGGAATTGTGAAAAACTGAGTTTAAATGTATTTGGCTAAGGTGTATGTAAACTTCTGACTTCAACTGTGTATATATATATATATATAGTGTAGGGTAGGTGTGTGTATATATATATATATATATATATATATATATATATATATATATATATATATATATATATATATATGCTACCGTTCAAGAGTTTGGGGTCACTTAGAAATATCAAATTTTTTGGGAAAGAAAAGCACATTTGTTGTCCATTAAAATAACATAAAATTCATCAGAAATACAGTGTAGACATTGTTAATGTTGTAAATGACTATTGCAGCTGGAAACGGCTGATTTAAAAAAAATATATGGAATATCTACACAGACGTACAGAGGCCCATTATTAGCAACCATCACTCGTTTTTTCCAATGGCATGTTGTGTTAGCTAATCCAAGTTGGTCATTTTCATAGGCTTAGCACAGATGAAAACTGTTGTTCTGATTAAAGAAGCAATAAAACTGGCCTTCTTTAGACTAGTTGAGTATCTGGAACATCAGCATTTGTGGGTTCGATTACAGGCTCAAAATGGCCAGAAACAAAGAACTTTCTTCTGAAACTCGTAAGTCTATTCTTGTTCTGAGAAATTAAGGCTATTCCATGTGAGAAATTGGCAAGAAACTTCCTTTACACGCATCAGTCGTCCTGGTCCCTTTGCAGAAAAACAGCCCCAAAGCATGATGTTTCCACCCCCATGCTTCACAGTCGGTATGGTGTTCTTTGGATGCAACTCAGCATTATTTGTCCTCCAAACACGACGAGTTGAGTTTTTACCAAAATGTTCTATTTTGGTTTCATCTGACCATATGACATTCTCCCAATCTTCTTCTGGATCATCCAAATGCTCTCTAGCAAACTTCAGACGGGCCTGGACATGTATTAAGCAGGGGGACACGTCTGGCACTGCAGGATTTGAGTCCCTGGCGGCGTAGTGTGTTACTGATGGTAGGCTTTGTTACTTTGGTCCCAGCTCTCTGCAGGTCATTCACTAGGTCCCCCCGTGTGGTTCTGGGATTTTTGCTCACTGTTCTTGTGATCATTTTGACCCCACGGGATGAGATCTTGCGTGGAGCCCCAGATCGAGGGAGATTATCAGTGGTCTTGTATGTCTTCCATTTCCTAATAATTGCTCCCACAGTTGATTTCTTCAAACCAAGCTGCTTACCTACTGCAGATTCAGTCTTCCCAGCCTGGTGCAGGTCTACAATTTTGTTTCTGGTGTCCTTTGACATCTCTTTGGTCTTGGCCATAGTGGAGTTTGGAGTGTGACTGTTTGAGGTTGTGGACAGGTGTCTTTTATACTGATAACTAGTTCAAACAGGTTCCATTAATACAGTTAACGAGTGGAGGACAGAGGAGCCTCTTAAAGAAGAAGTTACAGGTCTGTGAGAGCCAGAAATCTTGCTTGTTTGTAGGTGACCAAATCCTACATTGTGATTTTCTGGAATTTTTTTCTCATTTTGTCTGTCATAGTTGAAGTGCACCTATGATAAAAATTACAGGCCTCTCTCATCTTTTTAAGTGGGAGAACTTGCACAATTGGTGGCTGACTAAATACTTTTTTGCCCCACTGTATATGTCTGTCTATCTATCTATCTCGTGTGT
>NW_026600329.1:216393-278893 GCF_029448725.1 Salvelinus fontinalis
CACACACGAGATAGATAGATAGACAGACATATACAGTGGGGCAAAAAAGTATTTAGTCAGCCACCAATTGTGCAAGTTCTCCCACTTAAAAAGATGAGAGAGGCCTGTAATTTTTATCATAGGTGCACTTCAACTATGACAGACAAAATGAGAAAAAAATTCCAGAAAATCACAATGTAGGATTTGGTCACCTACAAACAAGCAAGATTTCTGGCTCTCACAGACCTGTAACTTCTTCTTTAAGAGGCTCCTCTGTCCTCCACTCGTTAACTGTATTAATGGCACCTGTTTGAACTAGTTATCAGTATAAAAGACACCTGTCCACAACCTCAAACAGTCACACTCCAAACTCCACTATGGCCAAGACCAAAGAGATGTCAAAGGACACCAGAAACAAAATTGTAGACCTGCACCAGGCTGGGAAGACTGAATCTGCAGTAGGTAAGCAGCTTGGTTTGAAGAAATCAACTGTGGGAGCAATTATTAGGAAATGGAAGACATACAAGACCACTGATAATCTCCCTCGATCTGGGGCTCCACGCAAGATCTCACCCCGTGGGGTCAAAATGATCACAAGAACAGTGAGCAAAAATCCCAGAACCACACGGGGGGACCTAGTGAATGACCTGCAGAGAGCTGGGACCAAAGTAACAAAGCCTACCATCAGTAACACACTACGCCGCCAGGGACTCAAATCCTGCAGTGCCAGACGTGTCCCCCTGCTTAATACATGTCCAGGCCCGTCTGAAGTTTGCTAGAGAGCATTTGGATGATCCAGAAGAAGATTGGGAGAATGTCATATGGTCAGATGAAACCAAAATAGAACATTTTGGTAAAAACTCAACTCGTCGTGTTTGGAGGACAAATAATGCTGAGTTGCATCCAAAGAACACCATACCGACTGTGAAGCATGGGGGTGGAAACATCATGCTTTGGGGCTGTTTTTCTGCAAAGGGACCAGGACGACTGATGCGTGTAAAGGAAGTTTCTTGCCAATTTCTCACATGGAATAGCCTTAATTTCTCAGAACAAGAATAGACTTACGAGTTTCAGAAGAAAGTTCTTTGTTTCTGGCCATTTTGAGCCTGTAATCGAACCCACAAATGCTGATGTTCCAGATACTCAACTAGTCTAAAGAAGGCCAGTTTTATTGCTTCTTTAATCAGAACAACAGTTTTCATCTGTGCTAAGCCTATGAAAATGACCAACTTGGATTAGCTAACACAACATGCCATTGGAAAAAACGAGTGATGGTTGCTAATAATGGGCCTCTGTACGTCTGTGTAGATATTCCATATATTTTTTTTAAATCAGCCGTTTCCAGCTGCAATAGTCATTTACAACATTAACAATGTCTACACTGTATTTCTGATGAATTTTATGTTATTTTAATGGACAACAAATGTGCTTTTCTTTCCCAAAAAATTGGATATTTCTAAGTGACCCCAAACTCTTGAACGGTAGCATATATATATATATATATATATATATATATATATATATATATATATATATATATATATATATATATATATATATATATACACACACCTACCCTACACTATATATATATATATATACACAGTTGAAGTCAGAAGTTTACATACACCTTAGCCAAATACATTTAAACTCAGTTTTTCACAATTCCTGACATTTAATCCTAGTAAAAATTTCCTGTTTTAGGTCTGCCACCTTGATGCTGCAACCCCCGTGCTTCACGGTTGGGATGGTGTTCTTCGGCTTGCAAGCTTCCCCCTGTCAAGGCGGTTGTAAGGAGAGGACCAAGGTGCAGCGTGATAAGCGTACATTTTATTTATTTTTAAAAAATGACGCCGAACAAAACAATAAACACTACAAAAACAAACCGTGAAGTTCAAAGGCTATGTGCCCCAAAGTAAACTTCCCACAAAGACAGGTGGAAAAAAGGGCTACCTAAGTATGGTTCTCAATCAGAGACAACGATAGACAGCTGCCTCTGATTGAGAACTACACCCGGCCAAACACAAAGAAATACACAACATAGAACATAGAATACCCACTCCAACTCACGCCCTGACCAAACCAAAATAGAGACATAAAAAGGATCTCTAAGGTCAGGGCGTGACACCCCCTTTTTCCTCCAAACATAACGATGGTCATTATGGCCAAACAGTTCTATTTTTGTTTCATCAGACCAGAGGACATTTCTCCAAAAAGTATGATCTTTGTCCCCATGTGCAGTGGCAAACCGTAGTCTGGCTTTTTTATGGCAGTTTTGGAGCAGTGGCTTCTTCCTTTCTGGGCGGCCTTTCAGGTTATGTCGATATAGGACTCATTTTACTGTGGATTTAGATACTTTGTACCTGTTTCCTCCAGCATCTTCACAAGGTCCTTTGCTTTTCTTCTGGGATTGATTTGCACTTTTCGCACCAAAGTACATTCATCTCTAGGAGACAGAACGCGTCTCCTTCCTGAGCGGTATGACGGCCGCGTGGTCCCATGGTGTTTATACTTGCGTACTATTGTTTGTACAGATGAACGTGGTACCTTCAGGCATTTGGAAATCACTGAAGCACTGAGTCCAAAGGGAGACTACCCAGGGATGCAAACGGGTCACTTTTAGGCGACATTCAGCGTCTCTATAGAAGAGAGGTGATCATCTCCCTGTGTGACACTACCTTCTCTGACGGCTGTGTCGTCACTCACTCCACGCAACACACTTTGTTCCTGACTGGGACATTTGGAATGCGACTCGAGTTGTGTTTTTGAAATCATTCTGTGATTATAGTCGATATATTATAGTTGCCTGTATGTTTCAATAGCGCAACGTATTATACACAAAAGTTATTAAAGTTAGCTAGCTATGATCTCAGCTCAGCAATGTCACGCCAATGGGCCCTGGTCAGAAGTAGTTCATAAAGGGAAACGGGTGCCATGGCCCTGGTCAAAAGTAGATCATAAAGGGAAACGGGTGCCATGGCCCTGGTCAAAAGTAGATCATAAAGGGAAACGGGTGCCATGGCCCTGGTCAAAAGTAGATCATAAAGGGAAACGGGTGATATGGCCCTGGTCAAAAGTAGTTCATAAAGGGAAACGGGTGCCATGGCCCTGGTCAAAAGTAGATCATAAAGGGAAACGGGTGATATGGCCCTGGTCAAAAGTAGATAATAAAGGGAAACGGGTGCCATGGCCCTGGTCAAAAGCATTCATAAAGGGAAACGGGTGATATGGCCCTGGTCAAAAGTATTCATAAAGGGAAATGGGTGCTATGGCCCTGATCAAAAGTATTCATAATAGGGAAACGGGTGCCATGGCCCTGGTCAAAAGTAGTTCATAAAGGGAAACGGGTGCCATGGCCCTGGTCAAAAGTAGTTCGTACAGGGAAAGGTGCCACTTGCAACACAACGTAATGAAACCCAGTCAGTATGCTAGTTTAGCAATATTAGCTATTTCCTTCTCTGACTACAACTCCGGGTAAACTATCCCAAACCCAGCGCCCTCTGCCTCGCTAACACACGTGACCGCCCTCCTTAACAACGCGCCAACCAGTTGTGCTGTAGAAAAGGATCCTACTCGATAGCTCCGTTGGCAACATTTAAAGCTAGCTATGGAGTGATCTTACGGCACATACTTGTGTCCGTTACAGCAGCCCAGCTCACCTTCCCAGAGACGATCTTTTCGTAAATTTGTATGGGCTGGTCAGCGAAGAAGGGAGGATAACCGGCCGCCATCTCATAGACCAACACACCCAACGCCCACCAGTCTACTGCCTTGTTATACCCCTGGAGAGGAAGGGAGGAGGGAAGGGGAGGGGGAGGGAGGGGAGGAGGGAGGGAAGAAGGGGGGAATTAGGGGAGTGGGAGAGGGAGAAAGGAGGGAGGGGGAGGGAGGGGGAGAGGGAGGGAGGGAGGGAGGGAGGTAAAGAGGGAGAGAGATTTAACATGTTGAGTGTTACATTGAGGTTTGGAGGTAGAGAAAGTAACTGAGGTCTGTAGTAAAGTAATGCCTCAGGGACAGCTGCCTCCTCCATTTTGGTTCCATTGAAGTAGTTGCACAGAAACCCACCCCTAAGCCACTGGGCCTCCATTTGCGGCTCACCTTGCTGAGGATGATCTCTGGGGCCAGGTACTCTGGGGTTCCACACAGCGTCCAGGTTCGACCTTTCACACGCTTAGCAAAACCAAAATCTGTCACCTGAGCGAGAGAGAGACCATTGAAAATACAACCCATAGCAGCAGTTACGCAGTAGTTTAATAGTAGCTACAGAGGAATCTGCAGTACCACTGTTTCCCACTAGGGGGAAGCAGAGACTGCGCTATAAACCACTGTTGTAGAGCCAGGTACACAGACATATACAGTAGGCGCATGTAATAGAACCATTTCCAGGACGCGACACACCGACGTCACGCACAGATGCGCAAAACTCTTGGCGGCAGTGAGAAAGCCATCTGCGCCCATTCAACATAGCTTTGATTTAAGTTTTTAATACTTCTAAACAAATTAACTTTTGGGGGGTTCTCATATGCTTACAATGATGTTTTGATTCTTGCTTGAACAGTCACTAAGATCATATTTGGTTGTGATCTCTGCAAAATAAATATTTTAGATGCAGCAGTTCTTAGCTAGAATGCTAACACTCATTGATATCGGCTGTAGCTAAAGCTACCCAAAGAGCCATTTTACCGGTTGAAGCTGAAGTGTTTTTAAAGTATAATGCAGTTGATTTGCGATGATGACACAAACATTATATTAGGCAGGAAATTCATACGAGCCTTAAAATCTAATTGTAATCCAAAAGTAGTGTGAAATTCACTCATAAGCAACATGTAAATAAAGTTTTTTTTGTTGCTGCCGTTCAATAAGAACTCCCACTTGCGCGCATCGCCCTCGTTGCGCCAATGTTTGCAAACACAGGAAGGGGTTTATTCCATAGACGGGTTAGCTGACAACGTCACAAAAACGATTGGTGGGGCAGAAGTCCTTGTGTTGTTGTGATTCTGAACGGCCAGAAAGCAACAATGACAAGAACCTGCCACGTGGGAAACAGTAGGTGGTTCGTTTCAACTAGTGTTATCTTGTTATTGATACCATGTCTTGTTTTGAAGTGTTTTCGCTCGTCACGTCTATGCTAATATGGCTAAAATCCGCTAGCTAGTTAACCAACAACTGTAACGATGTAACTATACAGTGCATTGGAAAAGTATTCAGATCCCTTGACCTTTTTCTAAAATGGATTAAATAAAAAGGTTCATCATCAATCTATACATAATACCCCATAGTGACAAAGTGAGAAGGTTTAGCATTTATTTGCAAATTCATAAAAAATAAAAACCTTATTTACATACAGTATTTGCATACAATACCAGTCAAAAGTTTGGACACACCTACTCATTCAAGGATTTGTACTACTTTATACATTGTAGAATAATAAATAATAAAATAATAAAACTATGAAATAACACAAATGGAATCATGTAGTAACCAAAAAAAGTGTTAAACAAATCAAAATATATTTTAGATTCTTCCAAGTAGCCACCCTTTGCCTTGATCACAGCTTTGCACACTCTTGGCATTCTCTCAACCAGCTTCATGAGGAATGCTTTTCTTAAAGGAGTTCCCACATTTGCTGAGCGTTTGTTGGCTGCTTTTCCTTCACTCTGCGTTCCAACTCATCCCAAACCATCTCAATTGGGTCGAGGTCTGGTGATTGTGGAGCCCAGGTCATCTGATACAGCACTCCATCACTCTCCTTCTTGGTCAAATATCCCTTTCACATGCTGGAGGTGTGTTTTGGTTCATTGTCCTGTTGAAAAACAAATGATAGTCCCACTAAGCGCAAACCAGATGGGATGTCGTATCGCTGCAGAATGCTGTGTCACTCCTCAGTAAAAGGCACATGACAGCCCGCTTGGAGTTTTCCCAAAAGGCACCTAAAGACTCTCAGACCATGAGAAACAAGATTCTCTGGTCTGATGAAACCAAGATTGAACTATTTGGCCTGAATGCCAAGCATCATATCTGGAGGAAACCTGGCACTATCCCTACGGTGAAGCATGGTGGTGGCAGCATCATGCTGTGGGGATGTTTTTCAGCAGCAGGGACTGGGAGACTAGTCAGGGTTGAGGGAAAGATGAACGGAGCACAGACAGAAGCTTGATGAAAACCTGCTCCAGAGTGCTCAGGACCACAAACTGGGGCGAAGGTTCACCTTCCAACAGGACAGCTACCCTAAGCGCACAGCCAAGCCAACTAGTCTCTGAATGTCCTTGAGTGATCCAGCCAGAGCCCAGACTTGAACCCGATTGAACATCTCCGGAGAAACCTGAAAATATCTGTGCAGCGAGACTCCCCATCCAACCTGACAGTGCTTGAGAGGATCTGCAGAGAAGAATGGGAGAAACTCCCCAAATACAGGTGTGCCAAGCTTGTAGCGTCATACCCAAGAAGACTCAAGGCTGTAATCACTGCCAAAGGTGTTTCAACAAAGTCCTGAGTAAAGGGTCTGAATACTTATGCAAATGTGATATTTAAGTTTTTTTTTTTTTTAACTAAAAACCTGTTTTTGCTTTGTCATTATGGGGTAATGTGTGTCGATTGATGAGGGGAAAAAACGATTTAATTCATTTTAGAACAAGGCTGTAACGTAACAAAATGTTGGAAAAGTCAAGGGGTCTGAATACCTTCTGAATGCTCTGTATTTGAGAAACAACAAGTGCTTGTTGTGCACATTTGTCTTTTTTCAATAAAGACTTGGAGAGGAAATATAGTTGACATGTTGTCAACAATCCTTTGATTCCCCGCCTCGGTTTTGTCCCGTCTACAGCATCCTAAATAAAAATATTACAACCTAATGTGTGTAGCCCGTACATAGCCTTATGTCGGTTTATGTCACCTGTTCATAGCCCTACATCAGGTTAAATGACCTGTATGTAGCTTTACGTCATCCTATGTCACCTGTATGCAGCTCTATATCGTCCTATGTCACCTGTAGGTAGCTGTATGTCATGCTATGTCACCTGTATGTAGCCCTGCTGGTCTATGAGCAGGTTCTCCGGTTTCAGGTCTCGGTAGATGAGGTCCAGGGCGTGCAGGTACTCAAAGGTGAGGACAATCTGAGCCGCGTAGAACCGAGCATGAGGCTCACTACACGAGAGCGAGAGGAAGGGAGAGAGAGAGACAGATGCATAAGCAAATAAGCAGAGAAGACAACAACAGTAGAATAGATGACAGTACAACAGAAACTAAACATAATACAGTAGAATAGATGACAGTACTACAGTAACTAAATAGAACACAGTAGAATAGATGACAGTACTACAGTAACTAAACAGAACACAGTAGAATAGATGACAGTACTACAGTAACTAAATAGAACACAGTAGAATAGATGACAGTACTACAGTAACTAAATAGAATACAGTAGAATAGATGACAGTACTACAGTAACTAAATAGAACACAGTAGAATAGATGACAGTACTACAGTAACTAAACATAACACAGTAGAATAGATGACAGTACTACAGTAACTAAATAGAACACAGTAGAATAGATGACAGTACTACAGTAACTAAATAGAACACAGTAGAATAGATGACAGTACTACAGTAACTAAATAGAATACAGTAGAATAGATGACAGTACTACAGTAACTAAATAGAACACAGTAGAATAGATGACAGTACTACAGTAACTAAATAGAACACAGTAGAATAGATGACAGTACTACAGTAACTAAATAGAACACAGTAGAATAGATGACAGTACTACAGTAACTAAATAGAACACAGTAGAATAGATGACAGTAATACAGTAACTAAATAGAACACAGTAGAATAGATGACAGTACTACAGTAACTAAATAGAACACAGTAGAATAGATGACAGTAATACAGTAACTAAATAGAACACAGTAGAATAGATGACAGTACTACAGTAACTAAATAGAATACAGTAGAATAGATGACAGTACTACAGTAACTAAATAGAATACAGTAGAATATATGACAGTAATACAGTAACTAAATAGAATACAGTAGAATAGATGACAGTACTACAGTAACTAAATAGAATACAGTAGAATAGATGACAGTACTACAGTAACTAAATAGATGACAGTAGAATAGATGACAGTACTACAGTAACTAAATAGATGACAGTAGAATAGATGACAGTACTACAGTAACTAAATAGATGACAGTAGAATAGATGACACTACTACAGTAACTAAATAGAACACAGTAGAATAGATGACAGTACTACAGTAACTAAATAGAACACAGTAGAATAGATGACAGTACTACAGTAACTAAATAGAACACAGTAGAATAGATGACAGTACTACAGTAACTAACTAGAACACAGTAGAATAGATGACAGTACTACAGTAACTAAATAGAACACAGTAGAATAGATGACAGTAATACAGTAACTAAATAGAACACAGTAGAATAGATGACAGTAATACAGTAACTAAATAGAACACAGTAGAATAGATGACAGTACTACAGTAACTAAATAGAACACAGTAGAATAGAATAAAGGAGGATCAACTTGATTCTATTCTATTACATAGAATTTGGATAGAATCTACAATCTAGCCCAATCCAGTAGCATGTGTGTGTGTGTGTGTGTGTGTGTGTGTGTGTGTGTGTGTGTGTGTGTGTGTGTGTGTGTGTGTGTGTGTGTGTGTGTGTGTGTGTGTGTGTGTGTGTGCGTGTGTGTGTGTAGCAGAGGATGTGAGTGGAGTGGAGCTGTAGTGGAGCGAGGAGCAGATTATAAAATGTTTGGAGTGTCGGCCTCTCAGCCACCAGCTCCAGTCATATGCTCTGCCCAGCACTTTAGCATTTAGCATTTCATCATCACTGCTCTTTTAATTAGGCCTATTCTGTTGTATTTCTTTAGCCTACCCCACATGCAGAGATGTTGATATGAGTCAACCAAGAAATAGGTCACAGCCTGTGTAACAGACTGTAAGACAACAAATGAACCCATGCAGCAGCACCGGAGATGTCTACAGGATATGTTTACAAGAGATGTCTACAGGAGATGTCTACAGGAGATGTTTACAGGAGATGTCTACAGGAGATGTTTACAAGAGATGTCTACAGGAGATGTTTACAGGAGATGTTTACAGGAGATGTTTACAGGAGATGTCTACAGGAGATGTTTACAGGAGATGTCTACAGGAGATGTTTACAGATGTTTACAGGAGATGTCTACAGGAGATGTTTACAGGAGATGTTTACAGGAGATGTTTACAGGAGATGTTTACAGGAGATGTCTACTGGAGATGTCTACAGGAGAAGTTTACAGGAGATGTTTACAGGATATGTTTACAGGAGATGTCTACAGGAGATGTTTACAGGAGATGTCTAAAGGAGATGTTTACAGGAGATGTTTACAGGAGATGTTTACAGGAGATGTCTACAGGAGATGTTTACAGGAGATGTATACAGGAGATGTCTACAGGAGATGTCTACAGGAGATGTTTACAGGAGATGTCTACAGGAGATGTTTACAGGAGATGTCTACAGGAGATGTTTACAGGAGATGTCTACAGGAGATGTCTACAGGAGATGTTTACAGGAGATGTCTACAGGAGATGTTTACAGGAGATGTCTACAGGAGATGTCTATTTAGGCTATTGTTAAAAAAACAGGAGTCTAAGTTTGTAACAGTGTTAACTTATCAACTGATACATGTGAGGACAACAGAGCCGACTGAAGTATCTGATCGTCAATAAATGAGAGAAAAAGACTGTTGTTTTTAACACAGCAGAGGCATAGCATCAGCACGGTTCAATAGCATGTGACAGGATGTTGAAATGTTGAAGCTCCTTAAGACAGCCTGCTTCAAAACCAAACGGTACCAAGTCACAAAAGTAGATGAGGAGTTTTTTAGATGATCTTTTTATACAAAATGATTGGAGTGAATTTGGAGCGGTAGTCGTGTGAGTGATTTTTAGCGAGGGAAAGGACGTTGAGCGCCGGACCGCTCTGTGAGCGAGGACGTGAGCGCCGAACCGCTCTGTGAGCGAGGACGTGAGCGCCGGACCGCTCTGTGAGCGAGGACGTGAGCGCCTGACCGCTCCGTGAGCGAGGACATGAGCGTCGGACCGCTCCGTGAGCGAGGACGTGAGCGCCAGACCGCTCTGTGAGCGAGGACGTGAGCGCCGGACCGCTCTGTGAGCGAGGACGTGAGCGTCGGACCGCTCTGTGAGCGAGGACGTGAGCGCCGGACCGCTCTGTGAGCGAGGACGTGAGCGCGGGACCGCTCTGTGAGCGAGGACGTGAGCGCGGGACCGCTCTGTGAGCGAGGACGTGAGCGCCGGACCGCTCTGTGAGCGAGGACGTGAGCGCCGGACCGCTCTGTGAGCGAGGACGTGAGCGCCGGACCGCTCTGTGAGCGAGGACGTGAGCGTGGGACCGCTCTGTGAGCGAGGACGTGAGCGCGGGACCGCTTTGTGAGCGAGGACGTGAGCGCCGGACCGCTCTGTGAGCAAGGACGTGAGCGCCGGACCGCTCTGTGAGCGAGGACGTGAGCGCCAGACCGCTCTGTGAGCATTGAGTGGGATTTCAGACTGCTCAGCACTGATGTGTAGACGTACCTGAACCTGCCGATTCGTCGTAGATGAGAGAACATCTCTCCACCCGGTACATACTCCATCACCATGTACAGGTTAGTGTTGTCCTGCAGAACAGACAGGATCTGTTACTGATACACACACACACACACACACACACACACACACACACACTGAGTGTACAAAACACTAAGAACACCTGCTCTTTCCATGACATAGACTGACCAGGTGAGTCCATGTGAAAGTTATGATCCCTTATTGATGTCACTTGTTAAATCCACTACAGTCAGTGTAGATGAAGGGGAGGAGACAGGTTAAAGAAGGATCTTTGAGCCTTGAGACATGGATTGTGTATGTGTGCCATCCGGAGGGTTAATGGGCAAGACAAAATATATCAGTGTCTTTGAACAGGGTATGGTAGGCGGTATGGTAGGGGGTGTGGTAGTAGGTATGGGGTATGGTAGTAGGTGTGGTAGTAGGTATGGGGTATGGTAGGGGGTATGGTAGTAGGTGTGGTAGTAGGTATGGGGTATGGGGTATGGTAGTAGGTGTGGTAGTAGGTATGGGGTATGGTAGTAGGTGTGGTAGTAGGTATGGGGTATGGTAGTAGGTGTGGTAGTAGGTATGGGGTATGGTAGTAGGTATGGTAGTAGGTATGGGGTATGGTAGTAGGTATGGTAGTAGGTATGGTAGTAGGTATGGGGTATGGTAGTAGGTGTGGTAGTAGGTATGGGGTATGGTAGTAGGTGTGGTAGTAGGTATGGGGTATGGTAGTAGGTGTGGTAGTAGGTATGGGGTATGGTAGTAGGTATGGTAGTAGGTATGGGGTATGGTAGTAGGTATGGTAGTAGGTATGGTAGTAGATATGGTAGTAGGTATGGGGTATGGTAGTAGGTATGGTAGTAGATATGGTAGTAGGTATGGGGTATGGTAGTAGGTATGGTAGTAGGTATGGGGTATGGTAGTAGGTATGGTAGTAGGTATGGGGTATGGTAGTAGGTATGGTAGTAGATATGGTAGTAGGTATGGGGTATGGTAGTAGGTATGGTAGTAGGTATGGGGTATGGTAGTAGGTATGGTAGTAGATATGGTAGTAGGTATGGGGTATGGTAGTAGGTATGGTAGTAGGTATGGTAGTAGGTATGGGGTATGGTAGTAGGTGCGGTAGTAGGTATGGGGTATGGTAGTAGGTGTGGTAGTAGGCATGGGGTATGGTAGTAGGTGTGGTAGTAGGTATGGGGTATGGTAGTAGGTATGGTAGTAGGTATGGTAGTAGGTATGGGGTATGGTAGTAGGTATGGTAGTAGGTATGGGGTATGGTAGTAGATATGGTAGTAGGTATGGGGTATGGTAGTAGGTATGGTAGTAGGTATGGGGTATGGTAGTAGATATGGTAGTAGGTATGGGGTATGGTAGTAGATATGGTAGTAGGTATGGGGTATGGTAGTAGGTGTGTTAGTAGGTATGGGGTATGGTAGTAGGTATGGTAGTAGGTGTGGTAGTAGGTATGGGGTATGGTAGTAGGTATGGTAGTAGGTGTGGTAGTAGTTATGGGGTATGGTAGTAGGTATGGGGTATGGTAGGAGGTATGGTAGTAGGTGTGGTAGTAGGTATGGGGTATGGTAGTAGGTATGGTAGTAGTTTTGGGGTATGGTAGTAGGTATGGGGTATGGTAGTAGGTGTGGTAGTAGGTTTGGGGTATGGTAGTAGGTATGGGGTATGGTAGTAGGTATGGGGTATGCTAGAAGGTATGGTAGTAGGTGTGGTAGTAGGTATGGGTATGGTAGTAGGTATGGGGTATGGTAGTCGGTATGGGGTATGGTAGTAGGTATGGTAGTAGGTGTGGTAGTAGGTTTGGGGTATGGTAGTAGGTATGGGGTATGGTAGTAGGTATGGTAGTAGGTGTGGTAGTAGGTATGGGGTATGGTAGGAGGTATGGTAGTAGGTATGGGGTATGGTAGTAGGTATGGTAGTAGGTATGGTAGTAGGTATGGGGTATGGTAGTAGGTATGGTAGTAGATATGGTAGTAGGTATGGGGTATGGTAGTAGGTATGGTAGTAGGTATGGGGTATGGTAGTAGGTATGGTAGTAGGTATGGGGTATGGTAGTAGGTATGGGGTATGGTAGTAGGTATGGTAGTAGGTGTGGTAGTAGGTATGGGGTATGGTAGTAGGTATGGTAGTAGGTGTGGTAGTAGGTATGGGGTATGGTAGTAGGTATGGTAGTAGGTGTGGTAGTAGTTATGGGGTATGGTAGTAGGTATGGGGTATGGTAGGAGGTGTGGTAGTAGGTATGGGGTATGGTAGTAGGTATGGTAGTAGTTATGGGGTATGGTAGTAGGTATGGGGTATGGTAGTAGGTATGGGGTATGGTAGGAGGTATGGTAGTAGGTGTGGTAGTAGGTATGGGGTATGGTAGTAGGTATGAGGTATGGTAGTAGGTGTGGTAGTAGGTATGGGGTATGGTAGTAGGTATGGGGTATGGTAGTAGGTATGGTAGTGGGTATGGGGTATGGTAGTAGGTGTGGTAGTAGGTATGGGGTATGGTAGTAGGTGTGGTAGTAGGTGTGGTAGTAGTTATGGGGTGTGGTAGTAGGTATGGGGTATGGTAGTAGGTATGGGGTATGGTAGTAGGTATGGTAGTAGTTATGGGGTATGGTAGTAGGTATGGGGTATGGTAGTAGGTATGGTAGTAGGTGTGGTAGTAGGTTTGGGGTATGGTAGTAGGTATGGGGTATGGTAGTAGGTATGGGGTATGGTAGGAGGTATGGTAGTAGGTGTGGTAGTAGGTATGGGGTATGGTAGTCGGTATGGGGTATGGTAGTAGGTATGGTAGTAGGTGTGGTAGTAGGTTTGGGGTATGGTAGTAGGTATGGGGTATGGTAGTAGGTATGGGGAATGGTAGTAGGTATGGTAGTAGGTGTGGTAGGAGGTATGGTAGTAGGTATGGTAGTAGGTATGGGGTATGGTAGTAGGTGTGGTAGTAGGTATGGGGTATGGTAGTAGGTGTGGTAGTAGGTATGGGGTATGGTAGTAGGTGTGGTAGTAGGTATGGGGTATGGTAGTAGGTATGGTAGTAGGTATGGGGTATGGTAGTAGGTATGGGGTATGGTAGTAGGTATGGTAGTAGGTATGGGGTATGGTAGTAGGTATGGGGTATGGTAGTAGGTATGGTAGTAGGTATGGGGTATGGTAGTAGGTATGGTAGTAGATATGGTAGTAGGTATGGGGTATGGTAGGAGGTATGGTAGTAGGTGTGGTAGTAGGTATGGGGTATGGTAGTAGGTATGGTAGTAGTTATGGGGTATGGTAGTAGGTATGGGGTATGGTAGGAGGTATGGTAGTAGGTGTGGTAGTAGGTATGGGGTATGGTAGTAGGTATGGGGTATGGTAGTCGGTATGGGGTATGGTAGTAGGTATGGTAGTAGGTGTGGTAGTAGGTTTGGGGTATGGTAGTAGGTATGGGGTATGGTAGTAGGTATGGGGTATGGTAGTAGATATGGTAGTGGGTGTGGTAGTAGGTATGGGGTATGGTAGGAGGTATGGTAGTAGGTGTGGTAGTAGGTATGGGGTATGGTAGGAGGTATGGTAGTAGGTGTGGTAGTAGGTATGGGGTATGGTAGTAGGTGTGGTAGTAGGTTTGGGGTATGGTAGTAGGTATGGGGTATGGTAGTAGGTATGGGGTATGGTAGTAGGTGTGGTAGTAGGTATGGGGTATGGTAGTAGGTATGGGGTATGGTAGTAGGTGTGGTAGTAGGTATGGGGTATGGTAGTAGGTATGGGGTATGGTAGTAGGTGTGGTAGTAGGTATGGGGTATGGTAGTAGGTATGGGGTATGGTAGTAGGTGTGGTAGTAGGTATGGGGTATGGTAGTAGGTATGGGGTATGGTAGTAGGTGTGGTAGTAGGTATGGGGTATGGTAGTAGGTATGGGGTATGGTAGTAGGTGTGGTAGTAGGTATGGGGTATGGTAGTAGGTGTGGTAGTAGGTATGGGGTATGGTAGTAGGTATGGGGTATGGTAGTAGGTGTGGTAGTAGGTATGGGGTATGGTAGTAGGTATGGTAGTAGGTATGGGGTATGGTAGTAGGTATGGGGTATGGTAGTAGGTGTGGTAGTAGGTATGGGGTATGGTAGTAGGTATGGGGTATGGTAGTAGGTATGGGGTATGGTAGTAGGTGTGGGGTATGGTAGTAGGTATTAGGGTATGGTAGTAGGTATTGGGGTATGGTAGTAGGTATGGTAGTAGATATGGTAGTAGGTATGGGGTATGGTAGGAGGTATGGTAGTAGGTGTGGTAGTAGGTATGGGGTATGGTAGTAGGTATGGTAGTAGTTATGGGGTATGGTAGTAGGTATGGGGTATGGTAGTAGGTATGGTAGTAGGTGTGGTAGTAGGTTTGGGGTATGGTAGTAGGTATGGGGTATGGTAGTAGGTATGGGGTATGGTAGGAGGTATGGTAGTAGGTGTGGTAGTAGGTATGGGGTATGGTAGTAGGTATGGGGTATGGTAGTCGGTATGGGGTATGGTAGTAGGTATGGTAGTAGGTGTGGTAGTAGGTTTGGGGTATGGTAGTAGGTATGGGGTATGGTAGTAGGTATGGGGTATGGTAGTAGATATGGTAGTGGGTGTGGTAGTAGGTATGGGGTATGGTAGGAGGTATGGTAGTAGGTGTGGTAGTAGGTATGGGGTATGGTAGGAGGTATGGTAGTAGGTGTGGTAGTAGGTATGGGGTATGGTAGTAGGTATGGTAGTAGGTGTGGTAGTAGGTTTGGGGTATGGTAGTAGGTATGGGGTATGGTAGTAGGTATGGGGTATGGTAGTAGGTATGGGGTATGGTAGTAGGTGTGGTAGTAGGTATGGGGTATGGTAGTAGGTATGGGGTATGGTAGTAGGTGTGGTAGTAGGTATGGGGTATGGTAGTAGGTATGGGGTATGGTAGTAGGTATGGTAGTGGGTATGGGGTATGGTAGTAGGTGTGGTAGTAGGTATGGGGTATGGTAGTAGGTGTGGTAGTAGGTATGGGGTATGGTAGTAGGTGTGGTAGTAGGTATGGGGTATGGTAGTAGGTATTGGGTATGGTAGTAGGTATGGAAGTAGGTATGGGGTATGGTAGTAGGTATGGTAGTAGGTATGGGGTATGGTAGTAGGTATGGTAGTAGGTATGGGGTATGGTAGTAGGTGTGGTAGTAGGTATGGGGTATGGTAGTAGGTATGGGGTATGGTAGTAGGTATGGGGTATGGTAGTAGGTGTGGGGTATGGTAGTAGGTATTAGGGTATGGTAGTAGGTATTGGGGTATGGTAGTAGGAATGGGGTATGGTAGTGGGTATTGGGGTATGATAGTAGGTATTGGGGTATGGTAGTAGGTATTGGGGTATGGTAGTAGGTATTGGGGTATGGTAGTAGGTATGGGGTATGGTAGTAGGTATGGGGTATGGTAGTAGGTATGGGGTATGGTAGTAGGTATTGGGGTATGGTAGTAGGTGTGAGGTATGGTAGTAGGTATTGGGGTATGGTAGTAGGTATTGGGGTATGGTAGTAGGTATGGGGTATGGTAGGGGGTATGGTAGTAGGTATTGGGGTATGGTAGTAGGTATTGGGGTATGGTAGGGGGTATGGTAGTAGGTATGGGGTATGGTATTAGGTATTGGGGTATGGTAGGGGGTATGGTAGTAGGTATGGGGTATGGTATTAGGTATTGGGGTGTGGTAGTAGGTATGGTAGTAGGTATGGTAGTAGGTATTGGGGTATGGTAGGGGGTATGGTAGTAGGTATGGTAGTAGGTATGGTAGTAGGTATTGGGGTATGGTAGGGGGTATGGTAGTAGGTATGGGGTATGCTAGTAGGTATGGGGTATGGTAGTGGGTATTGGGGTATGGTAGTAGGTATGGTAGTAGGTGCCGGGCGCACCGTTGTGTCAAGAACTGCAACGCTGCTGGGTTTTTCACGCTCAACAGTTTCCTGTGTGTATCAAGAATGGTCCACCACCCAAAGGACATCCTGCCAACTTGACTGTGGGAAGCATTGGAGTCAACATGGGCCAGCATCCCTGTGGAACTCTTTCAACACCTTGTAGAGTCCATGCCCTGAAGCATTGGAGTCAACATGGGCCAGCATCCCTGTGGAACTCTTTCGACACCTTGTAGAGTCCATGCCCTGAAGCATTGGAGTCAACATGGGCCAGCATCCCTGTGGAACGCTTTCGACACCTTGTAGAGTCCATGCCCTGAAGCATTGGAGTCAACATGAGCCAGCATCCCTGTGGAACGCTTTCGACACCTTGTAGAGTCCATGCCCTGAAACATTGGAGTCAACATGGGCCAGCATCCCTGTGGAACTCTTTCGACACCTTGTAGAGTCCATGCCCTATGAATTGAGGCTGTTCTGAGGGCAAAGGGGGGGGGGGGGGGGGGGTGCAAGTCAATATTAGGAAAGTGTTCCTAATGTTTGGTACACACACACACATGCACACACACAGAGACAGTGTGTACCTTGAAGGAGTACTCTACTTATACACACACACAGAGACAGTGTGTACCTTGAAGGAGTACTCTACTTGTACACACACACACACAGACAGTGTGTACCTTGAAGGAGTACTCTACTTGTACACACACACACACAGAGACAGTGTGTACCTTGAAGGAGTACTCTACTTGTACCAGGAAAGGGAAGCTGACAGCCGTTAGAATACGCTTCTCATTCAGAGTATGTTCTATCTGTTTCAGCTTTACAACCTGAGAGACAGAGACAGAGACAGAGAGAGACAGAGAGAGAGAAAGAGACAGAGAGAGAGAGAGAGAAAGAGAGACAGAGAGACAGAGAGACAGAGAGAGAGAGACAGAGTGAGACAGAGAGAGAGAGAGAGAAAGAGAGAGAGAGACAGAGAGACAGAGAGTGAGACAGAGAGAAAGAGACAGAGAGACAGGGAGAAAGAGAGAGAGAGACAAAGAGACAGAGAGTGAGACAGAGAGAGAGAGAGAGAAAGAGAGAGAGAGACAGAGAGTGAGACAGAGAGAAAGAGACAGAGAGAGAGAGAGAGAAAGAGAGACAGAGAGTGAGACAGAGAGAAAGAGACAGAGAGACAGGGAGAAAGAGAGAGAGAGACAGAGGGTGAGACAGAGAGAAAGAGACAGAGAGAGAGAGAGAAAGAGAGAGAGAGACAGAGAGACAGAGAGTGAGACAGAGAGAGAGAAAGAGAGAGTGAGAGAGAGACAGGGAGAGAGAGGAGAAAGAGAGAGAGACAGAGAGAGCGACAAGGAAGGGTGTAGAGGTAATGTCACAGACTGCAACACACATGAATCTTACTGCTTACTGCCCTTTGACTTAACCTCTCTCTCTTTCCCCTCATCCTTCCTCCATCTTTCCCCTCATTCTGTCTCTCTCGATCTGTTCAATAAATTAAATAAGTGTATATTTAGAATATACATTAAAATGAGGTAAGCTGATCCTAAATCTGTCAATTTGACTACAGCCAACTTCTACCCAGAGCCTCTAACTCCTAACCTCTGACCCTCTAAATCAGTGTTTCCCAATCCAGGTGCACGTTGTTGTTTTGGCCTAACACTAACACACCTGATTAAAATAAACACCTCATCAAGCCTTGATTAAATTAATCAGGTGTGTCGTGGTAGAGCTAAACCAGAAATGTGCAGCCCTCTGGGATCCCCAGGACCAGGACTGGTGTAACGGATGTGAAATGGCTAGCTAGTTAGCGGTGGTGCGCGCTAATAGCGTTTCAATCGTTGATGTCACTCGCTTCGAGACCTTGAAGCCGCGGCCCTTGCAGAGCAAGGGGAACCACTACTTCAAGGTCTCAAAGCGAGTGACGTCACCGATTGAAACGCTATTAGCGCGCACCACCGCTAACTAGCTAGCCATTTCACATCCGTTACACTGGGAAACACTGTCCTAACACTTTTGAACTTATCTGGATTCATGGGCTTTACGCTCAAACTGAACTTTGGAAGAGTGTGATGGTACACTTTTGAAACTTCCCTAACCTCTGACCTCTAACCCCTGGAGCCCTGCTGACCTTCTGCTTGTTGAGGATCTTCATGGCAAAGTGTTGCCCGGTCTCTTTGTGCTTGACCAGCATGACGCGGCCAAACGAACCCGTACCCAGAGTTTTCAACCGCTCAAACTGATCCAGATTCGCTGTGTTCTGAGGAGAAGAGGGCCACAGAGAAATGGTTACAGAGAGAGTGTGTGTGTGTAATAGGAGTTGATCATCATCGCCTGATCATCATCGGCTTAGGAATGATAGGGAGAGAATGAGAATGTCATCTAAAACACACACGGGTGGGTGGGCGGGCAGGCGTGCGCAGTAACACACACACGGGCGGGTGGGTGGGCAGGCACAGTAACACACACACGGGCGGGTGGGCGGGCAGGCGCAGTAACACACACACGGGCGGGTGGGTGGGCAGGCGCAGTAACACACACACGGGCGGGTGGGTGGGCAGGCGCAGTAACACACACACGGGCGGGTGGGTGGGCGCAGTAACACACACACGGGCGGGTGGGCGGGCGCAGTAACACACACACGGGCGGGTGGGCGGGCGCAGTAACACACACGGGTGGGCAGGCAGGCGGGCGGGAGCAGTAACACACACACGGGCGGGTGGGCGGGCGCAGTAACACACACACGGGTGGGCGGGCAGGCGTGCGCAGTAACACACACGGGTGGGTGGGCAGGCGGGCGCAGTAACACACACACGGGTGGGCAGGCAGGCAGGCGTGCGCAGTAACACACACACGGGTGGGTGGGCGGGCAGGCGTGCGCAGTAACACACACACGGGCGGGTGGGCGGGCAGGCGCAGTAACGCGGGCAGGCAGGCGCAGTAACACACACGGGTGGGCGGGCAGGCGGGCGCAGTAACACACACGGGTGGGCGGGCAGGCGGGCGCAGTAACACGGGCAGGCAGGCGCAGTAACACACACGGGCGGGTGGGCAGGCGGGCGCAGTAACACGGGGGGTGGGCGGTCAGGCAGGCGCAGTAACACGGGCGGGCGGGCGGGCAGGCGGGCGCAGTAACAGGGCGGGCGGGTGGGCAGGCGGGCGCAGTAACACACACGGGTGGGCGGTCAGGCAGGCGCAGTAACACACACGGGCGGGCGGGTGGGCGGTCAGGCGCAGTAACACACACGGGTGGGTGGGCAGGCGGGCGCAGTAACACACACGGGCGGGTGGGCGGTCAGGCGCAGTAACACACACGGGCGGGTGGGCGGTCAGGCGCAGTAACACACACGGGTGGGTGGGCAGGCGGGCGCAGTCTTCCACATTCAAGTATTGCCACACGAGCAGAATTTCCTTATTCAGATATGACAAGAATCAATTATCCAGTTTCTCTCTCAACTCAATGTACATTTCAACTTAAGGGCTTCATTGGCTTTATTTATATACAGTGGGGCAAAAAAAGTATTTAGTCAGCCACCAATTGTGCAAGTTCTCCCACTTAAAAAGATGAGAGAGGCCTGTAATTTTCATCATAGGTACACTTCAACTATAACAGACAAAATGAGAAAAAAAATCCAGAAAATCACATTGTAGGATTTTTAATGAATTTATTTGCAAATTATGGTGGAAAATAAGTATTTGGTCAATAACAAAAGTTTATCTCAATACTTTGTTATATACCCTTTGTTGGCAATGACAGAGGTCAAACATTTTCTGTAAGTCTTCACAAGGTTTTCACACACTGTTGCTGGTATTTTGGCCCAATCCTCCATTGCTGGGCAACACGGACTTTCAACTCCATCCAAAGAATTTCTATGGGGTTGAGATCTGGAGACTGGCTAGGCCACTCCAGGACCTTGAAATGCTTCTTACGAAGCCACTCCTTCGTTGCCCGGGTGGTGTGTTTGGGATCATTGTCATGCTGAAAGACCCAGCCACGTTTCATCTTCAATGCCCTTGCTGATGGAAGGAGGTTTTCACTCAAAATTTCACGATACATGGCCCCATTCATTGTGTCCTTTACACGGATCAGTCGTCCTGGTCCCTTTGCAGAAAAACAGCCCCAAAGCATGATGTTTCCACCCCCATGCTTCACAGTAGTGGGAGAACTTGCACAATTGGTGACTGACTAAATACTTTTTTGCCCCACTGTATGTTAACATTGCCAAAGCAAGTGAAATAGATAATATACAAAGGTGAAATAAACAATAAAAATTAACAATAAACATTACACTCACAAAAGATCCAAAAGAATAAAGGCATTTCAAATGTCAAATTACGTCTATATATAGTGTTGTAACGATGTACAAATAGTTAAAGTACAAAAGGGAAAATAAATAAACAATAATATGGGTTGTATTTACAATGGTGTTTGTTCTTCACTGGTTGACCTTTTCTTGTGGCAACAGGTCACACATCTTGCTGCTATGATGGCACACTGTGGTATTTCACCCAGTAGTTTTCGGAGTTTATCAAAATTGGGTTGGTTTTCGAATTCTTTGTGGATCTGTGTAATCTGAGGGAAATAAGTCTCTCTGTCTCTCTCTCTCACACACACACATACATATAACTATCTGATTCCTCAGATAACTCACCTGTGCAGGGTTCTCCCACTTCTTGAGAAAGTCCTCTTTGGCTTTAACCAGGAACTCCTTCACTGTTGAACACACACACACACACACACACACACACACACACACACACACACACACACACACACACACACACACACACACACACACACACACACACACACACACACACACACACACACACACACACACAGACGGTTATCAATTTGTCCTTGAGAGGAGCCTGTACACCTGTATGTGTGTGTGTGTTTGTCCAACAGTGTGTGACTCTCAGTGAGACCAAAACACACAACATATATTTCTACTATTTCTTTCTTTGTCTGTCTGTCTGTCTGTCTGTCTGTCTGTCTGTCTGTCTGTCTGTCTGTCTGCCTGTCTGCCTGCCTGCCTGCCTGTCTGTCTGTCTGTCTGTCTGTCTGTCTGTCTGTCTCAATTCAAAAGGGCTTGATTGGCATGGGAAACATATGTTAACATTGCCAAAGCAAGTAAAATAGATAATAAACAAAAATGAAATAAACCAAAAAATGTACTGTAAACATCACACACTCTGTCCCGCCCTCTTTCTCTCGCTTTCTCTCTCTCTCGCTCAGCTCCAGTGTGTGTGTGTGTGTGTGTGTGTGTGTGTGTGTGTGTGTGTGTGTGTGTGTGTGTGTGTGTGTGTGTGTGTGTGTGTGTCAGTAACAAGGTGACACCTGGACAACAGGACACAGTCTCATTAGTGACCTACTGCTACATCTAACTGTCACACACACACACACACACACACACACAGTCACACACACACACGGTCACACACACACACACACACACACACACACACACACACACACACACACACACACACACACACACACACACACACACACACACACACACACACACACACACACACACACACTCACATGCACGCACAGTCACACACACACACAGTCACACACACACACACAGTCATTGTAAATAACTGACTTGTCCAGTTAAATAAAGGTTAAATAAAACATTTTAAAACACAGCGTGACATGTGTACCCTCCACTATACAGTATCCTCCATGTGTAACCTCCACTATACAGTATCCTCCATGTGTACCCTCCACTATACAGTATCCTCCATGTGTACCCTCCACTATACGGTATCCTCCATGTGTACCCTCCACTATACGGTATCCTCCATGTGTACCCTCCACTATACAGTATCCTCCATGTGTACCCTCCACTATACGGTATCCTCCATGTGTACCCTCCACTATACGGTATCCTCCATGTGTACCCTCCACTATACAGTATCCTCCACTATACAGTATCCTCCATGTGTACCCTTCACTATACAGTATCCTCCATGTGTACCCTCCACTATACAGTATCCTCCATGTGTACCCTCCACTATACAGTATCCTCCATGTGTACCCTCCACTATACAGTATCCTCCATGTGTACCCTCCACTATACGGTATCCTCCATGTGTACCCTCCACTATACGGTATCCTCCATGTGTACCCTCCCCTATACGGTATCCTCCATGTGTACCCAACTCTGCTATGCAGGTGTACGAAAACACAGAACAACTGGTTTGGAGAAATGAGCATGACAGCACATGGTCACATCTCACGGTTCATAGACAGACAGACACACACAGTATCCTCCACTATACAGTATCCTCCACTATACAGTATCCTCCACTATACAGTATCCTCCACTATACAGTATCCTCCACTATACCGTATCCTCCACTATACAGTATCCTCCACTATACAGTATCCTCAATAATACAGTATCCTCCACTATACAGTATCCTCCACTATACGGTATCCTCCATGTGTACCCTCCACTATACGGTATCCTCCACTATACAGTATCCTCCACTATACAGTATCCTCCACTATACGGTATCCTCACTATACAGTATCCTCACTATACAGTATCCTCCACTATACAGTATCCTCCACTATACAGTATCCTCACTATACAGTATCCTACACTATACAGTATTCTACACTCTACAGTATCCTCCACTATACAGTATCCTCCACTATACAGTATCCTCCACTATACCGTATCCTCCACTATACAGTATCCTCACTATACAGTATCCTCCACTATACGGTATCCTCCATGTGTACCCTCCACTATACGGTATCCTCCACTATACAGTATCCCCCACTATACAGTATCCTCCACTATAAAGTATCCTACACTATACAGTATCCTCCACTATACAGTATCCTCACAATACAGTATCCTCCACTATACAGTATCCTACATTATACAGTATCCTCACTATACAGTATCCTCCACTATACAGTATCCCCCACTATACAGTATCCTCACTATACAGTATCCTCCACTATACAGTTTCCTCCACTATACAGTATCCTCACTATACAGTATCCTCACTATACAGTATCCTCCACTATACAGTATCCTCACTATACAGTATCCTCCACTATACAGTATCCTCCACTATATAGTATCCTCCACTATACAGTATCCTACACTATACAGTATCCTCCACTATACAGTATCCTCACTATACAGTATCCTCCATGTGTATCATCCACTATACAGTATCCTCCACTATACAGTATCCTCCACTATACAGTATCCTACACTATACAGTATCCTCCACTATACAGTATCCTCACTATACAGTATCCTCCATGTGTATCCTCCACTATACAGTATCCTCCACTATACAGTATCCTCACTATACAGTATCCTCCACTATACAGTATCCTCCACTATACAGTATCCTACACTATACAGTATCCTCCACTATACAGTATCCTCCACTATACAGTATCCTCACTATACAGTATCCTCACTATACATTATCCTCCACTATACAGTATCCTCACTATACAGTATCCTCACTATACAGTATCCTCCACTACACAGTATCCTCACTATACAGTATCCTCACTATACAGTATCCTCACTATACAGTATCCTCACTATACAGTATCCTCTACTATACAGTATCCTCTACTATACAGTATCCTCCACTATACAGTATCCTCCACTATACAGTATCCTCACTATACAGTATCCTCCACTATACAGTATCCTCCACTATACAGTATCCTCCACTATACAGTATCCTACACTCTACAGTATCCTCCACTGTACCGTATCCTCCACTATACAGTATCCTACACTCTACAGTATCCTCCACTACACAGTATCCTCCACTATACAGTATCCTCACTATACAGTATCCTCACTATACAGTATCCTTCACCACACAGTATCCTCCACTATACAGTATCCTCCACTATACAGTATCCTCCACTATACAGTATCCTACATTATACAGTATCCTACATTATACAGTATCCTCACTATACAGCATCCTCCACCACACAGTATCCTCCACTATACAGTATCCTCCACTATACAGTATCCTACACTATACAGTATCCTCACTAAACAGTATCCTACACTATACAGTATCCTCACTATACAGTATCCTCTACTATGCAGTATCCTCACTATACAGTATCCTCCACTATACAGTATCCTACATTATACAGTATCCTCACTATACAGTATCCTACACTATACAGTATTCTACACTATACAGTATCCTCCACTATACAGTATCCTCCACTATACAGTATCCTCCACTATACCGTATCCTCCACTATACAGTATCCTCACTATACAGTATCCTCCACTATACAGTATCCTCCACTATGCAGTATCCTCCACTACACAGTATCCTCACTATACAGTATCCTCCACTATACAGTATCCTCCACTATACAGTATCCTCAATATACAGTATCCTCCACTATACAGTATCCTCACTATACAGTATCCTCCACTATACAGTATCCTCCACTATACAGTATCCTCACTATACAGTATCCTCCACTATACAGTATCCTCACTATACAGTATCCTCCACTATACAATATCCTCCACTATACAGTATCCTCCACTATACAGTATCCTCTATTATACAGTATCCTCACTATACAGTATCCTCCACTATACAGTATCCTCCACTATACCGTATCCTCACTATACAGTATCCTCCACTATACAGTATCCTCCACTATACCGTATCCTCCACTATACAGTATCCTCCACTATACAGTATCCTCCACTATACAATATCCTCCACTATACAGTATCCTCACTATGCAGTATCCTCCACTATGCAGTATCCTCTACTATACAGTATCCTCTACTATACAGTATCCTCCACTATACAATATCCTCCACTATACAGTATCCTCACTATACAGTATCCTCCACTATACAGTATCCTCTACTATACAGTTGGCTCAGGAAAGAGCAACTATTAAGCAACTATTAAGCAACTATTATAAACTGTTATAACCTAACTATTATAAACTGTTATAACCTAACTATTATAAACTGTTACAACCTATTATAAACTGTTATAACCTAACTATTATAAACTGTTATAACCTAACAATTATAAACTGTTATAACCTAACTATTATAAACTGTTATAACCTACTATTATAAACTGTTATAACCTAACAATTATAAACTGTTATAACTGAACTATTATAAACTGTTATAACCTAACTATTATAAACTGTTATAACCTAACAATTATAAACTGTTATAACTGAACTATTATAAACTGTTATAACCTAACTATTATAAACTGTTATAACCTAACTATTATAAACTGTTATAACCTAACAATTATAAACTGTTATAACTGAACTATTATAAACTGTTATAACCTAACTATTATAAACTGTTATAACCTAACTATTATAAACTGTTATAAACGAACTATTATAAACTGTTATAAGCTAACTATTATAAACTGTTATAAGCTAACTATTATAAACTGTTATAACCTAACTATTATAAACTGTTATAACCTAACTATTATAAACTGTTATAACCTATCTATTAGAAACTGTTATAACCTAACTATTATAAACTGTTATAACCTAACTACCCCTGTGGCTATAAAAACAAGAGTCTCACTGCTAGTCATTGATTGGGTTTCAGCACCAATGTTTCAGCATCCCAGCGTGTCCTTCAGGGAGACAGGAAATGACTGGGAGCTTTAGAAAGGGTGTACTGCTCTCTCTTCCTGTCTACAGTCTGTTAGTCAGCACCTCTACTAACTGCCCCACCACCACCACCTGCCCTGCAGCTCTACAGCCTGCGCCCGGGCCTCCGACATGCCGCCTGGTAACGGTATCTAACAGCAACGTGGCCATTCTTACACCTGGCCTGCAAAAAGACACCCTGTCCTGCTGGTGCTGCTGGGTGATAACATACTGTACCTGTCTGGAACACTGGCCAACATCCAACTCCAACACTGTTCCCTGAACGAATACATCAGGCCTACTTCTAGACTTGTAGTAGTTTAAAGGCAGCGGGGCAATCAGGCATATAAAAGGGGCAATCTGGGATTCAAACACCAGGCATATAAAAGGGGCAATCTGGGATTCAAACATCAGGCATATAAAAGGGGCAATCTGGGATTCAAACATCAGGCATATAAAAGGGGCAATCTGGGATTCAAACAACAGGCATATAAAAGGGGAAATCTGGGATTCAAACATGAACATTATGGCCTATAATCTCCGTTTCTACCTGTCACTTTATTTATCCATCAACCAGATATAAGCCTAGCGTGATAGACTATGTGTCCACAATCAGACTCATAAATAATAACTCTGCTCACAAGATCATCTAGGTTCTAGAACTTTATTGTTCTAAAACTGTATTGTTCTAGAACTGTAATGCTCTAGAACTGTATTGTTCTAAAACTGTAATGTTCTAAAACTGTATTGTTCTAAAACTGTATTGTTCTAAAACTGTAATGTTCTAAAACTGTATTGTTCTAAAACTGTAATGTTCTAAAACTGTATTGTTCTAGAATGCTCAAATGTGGCTATATGGAAGTAAGCTATAGATGAATAGGCCCGTGTAGGCCTATAGATGAATAGGCCCGTGTAGGCCTATAGATGAATAGGCCTGTGTAGGCCTATATTGCTCTCAGTATTTCCTGCTCTTTGGGTGTTTTAGTCTGGGTATCTGGAAAGCTCTTTGTGACAACTACTGATATTAAAAGGACTTTATAAAATAAATGTGATGATTGATCGATTTCTTTGTATTACACCATTTTAAGCATGCATAGAATACTGTATATCCAGAGTAGCCTATTCCCTCAACACTTCATGGGTGCCTGGTGTCCCCCCCACAGAGACAGTTAGAGAGACGTGAACAGACAGGTAGACTGATCCTTCTGAGCGACACCGTTACCCACCACTCTCCATCTCGCTCCCCTTCTTGGCCGTGGGCACGTTGCCCATGATGGCAGGCCGTCAGCGGTCGATCCGAGCTCCACAACCCGCCCTGGACTCTCCAGGACCCGGTCCAAGCTGAGTCCAGCAGTCGGTCCGTTCGTTCTCCCAAAACCAGTCGGTCCGGACTGAAATAGCTTGACAGCTGCAGTCTAGACGGGCAGTGAGCTCACCTGTTCTCCTCTACAGTATAGACCCGTTATAAAAAGAATAAAGGGTGTTATAGTCCGGAATGGAGACAGCGACGTCCGTGTCTCGTCTTTCTGTCTTGGGCTGTGGTATGGTGCTTGGCTGGAACCGCAGCGCTCCGGGCCGAGTCCAGCGCATCCAGCCCGACTCGGTCGGTTCGTCTGTCCCCGCCTGTCCCTCCGTGCAGCCCCCGCCGAACGAGGCCCCACGCCTCTCCCCAGCGCAAATACCCCGTTTTCGCACCGTGCAAGGTGGCCACTCTCCGAGCCGGATGCCTAGTCCCCGTTCCTTTCCCGAACCCGGCTCCGAGGAAGTCGTTTTACCGAACCCGATGAGTTCGGGAAATCACCAGAATCGGTGTGAAGCAAGGCGAGTGACCGACTACAGCCGAAAGACGATCGAGGCCCATCCATAGAGCCCATTGGCTGAATCCAGCCCGACTGATAACGGAGTGAAGGACACTGATTGGCCACCTGTCAGTGTGTCAAACTAGTCAAGTGCTCAGATTGGATCATTACCGTCCGTCAACAAAACCAAGATTCCCACTTTTACATGCAAAAACCCGTTGAGTGACGTCACTGATTATTTTCCTACTGGCAGATGTACACGCCCACATTCGCTCCTTTCGCGGGATTCTGATTGGCTCGGCTTGTGGGCGGAGCTAACGGAACAAGCCCTGTTTGGCGAAATACCATTGGCCGACTGACGGAATGGCCTCGCGTTGCCCCCGCCCTCCAAACTAATCCTTGATTGGCCGAGTGACGTCAAGCAGACAGGGCTATTTTTAGGAATGTTGCTCAGAATGAATGTAACGCCGCCGCCGCGCTACCGCAGGACTTCCAAATTCAGTTTGTTTGTGTAACAAACAACGCACGAGGAAACGTACCCTGGCTCGGGATATATTTACAATAAAATGTAACTCATCAAATAAACTGGAACGATAAAGATATTTCAAACAGTTTCTTCCGATACAGTGATCATTCTATTTAATCTCTAGAGTTGTTCTATTGTTTCTGTTCCATTGTAGTAACAGTATCAACGCTGACTCCACACGCTAATAAATCATGTCTTATAGTGAGGACCAATAGATTATTTTAAAGGATATCGGTGGTCCTACATATATTTGGGAATATAGGAAATATATGGAAGCGCATCCCTGTCAAGGACACAGTTGAACTTAAAACGGGGTCAACTTCAGAGGTTGCAAACAGATGGACGAGCATGCAGATGTCTCCTCTCTCCTTCCTCAGCACTAAGGTCTCCTCTCTCCTTCCTCAGCACTAAGGTCTCCTCTCCCCTTCCTCAGCACTAAGGTCTCCTCTCTCCTTCCTCAGCACTAAGGTCTCCTCTCTCCTTCCTCAGCACTAAGGTCTCCTCTCTCCTTCCTCAGCACTAAGGTCTCCTCTCTCCTTCCTCAGCACTAAGGTCTCCTCTCTCCTTCCTCAGCACTAAGGTCTCCTCTCCCCTTCCTCAGCACTAAGGTCTCCTCTCCCCTTTCCTCAGCACTAAGGTCTCCTCTCCCCTTCCTCAGCACTAAGGTCTCCTCTCTCCTTCCTCAGCACTAAGGTCTCCTCTCTCCTTCCTCAGCACTAAGGTCTCCTCTCCCCTTCCTCAGCACTAAGGTCTCCTCTCTCCTTCCTCAGCACTAAGGTCTCCTCTCTCCTTCCTCAGCACTAAGGTCTCCTCTCTCCTTCCTCAGCACTAAGGTCTCCTCTCCCCTTCCTCAGCACTAAGGTCTCCTCTCCCCTTCCTCAGCACTAAGGTCTCCTCTCCCCTTCCTCAGCACTAAGGTCTCCTCTCCCCCTTCCTCAGCACTAAGGTCTCCTCTCTCCTTCCTCAGCACTAAGGTCTCCTCTCTCCTTCCTCAGCACTAAGGTCTCCTCTCTCCTTCCTCAGCACTAAGGTCTCCTCTCCCCTTTCCTCAGCACTAAGGTCTCCTCTCTCCTTCCTCAGCACTAAGGTCTCCTCTCCCCTTTCCTCAGCACTAAGGTCTGCTCTCCCCTTCCTCAGCACTAAGGTCTCCTCTCTCCTTCCTCAGCACTAAGGTCTCCTCTCCCCTTCCTCAGCACTAAGGTCTCCTCTCTCCTTCCTCAGCACTAAGGTCTGCTCTCCCCTTCCTCAGCACTAAGGTCTCCTCTCTCCTTCCTCAGCACTAAGGTCTGCTCTCCCCTTCCTCAGCACTAAGGTCTCCTCTCTCCTTCCTCAGCACTAAGGTCTCCTCTCTCCTTCCTCAGCACGAAGGTCTCCTCTCTCCTTCCTCAGCACTAAGGTCTCCTCTCTCCTTCCTCAGCACTAATGTCTCCTCTCCCCTTCCTCAGCACTAAGGTCTCCTCTCTCCTTCCTCAGCACTAAGGTCTCCTCTCCCCTTCCTCAGCACTAAGGTCTCCTCTCTCCTTCCTCAGCACTAAGGTCTCCTCTCCCCTTCCTCAGCACTAAGGTCTCCTCTCTCCTTCCTCAGCACTAAGGTCTCCTCTCTCCTTCCTCAGCACTAAGGTCTCCTCTCTCCTTCCTCAGCACTAAGGTCTCCTCTCTCCTTCCTCAGCACTAATGTCTCCTCTCCCCTTCCTCAGCACTAAGGTCTCCTCTCTCCTTCCTCAGCACTAAGGTCTCCTCTCTCCTTCCTCAGCACTAATGTCTCATCTCCTTCCTCAGCACTAATGTCTCATCTCCTTCCTCAGCACTAAGGTCTCCTCTCTCCTTCCTCAGCACTAAGGTCTCCTCTCCCCTTCCTCAGCACTAAGGTCTCCTCTCTCCTTCCTCAGCACTAATGTCTCCTCTCCCCTTCCTCAGCACTAAGGTCTCCTCTCCCCTTCCTCAGCACTAAGGTCTCCTCTCTCCTTCCTCAGCACTAAGGTCTCCTCTCTCCTTCCTCAGCACTAAGGTCTCCTCTCTCCTTCCTCAGCACTAATGTGAAGGTACTGGACAGTTATGAGAAGAACACAAAGTACTAATCGTAATATCTACCAGTGATTTGATCCATCCTTTGTTCTAAGATCAGTGAAGAGGGAGAAGAGAGACAGGATCACTGAACACATTGGGATGTAGGAATGGAGGGGGTGCAGACAGACAAGAGACAGGATCACATTGGGATGGAGGAATGGAGGGGGTGCAGACAGACAAGAGACAGGATCACATTGGGATGGAGGAATGGAGGGGGTGCAGATGAACAAGAGACAGGATCACTGAACACATTGGGATGGAGGAATGGAGGGGGTGCAGAGGGACAAGAGACAGGATCACTGAACATTGGGATGGAGGAATGGAGGGGGTGCAGACGGACAAGAGACAGGATCACTGAACACATTGGGATGGAGGAATGGAGGGGGTGCAGATGAACAAGAGACAGGATCACTGAACACATTGGGATGGAGGGGGTGCAGATGGACAAGAGACAGGATCACTGAACACATTGGGATGGAGGAGGTGCAGATGGACAAGAGACAGGATCACTGAACACATTGGGATGGAGGAATGGAGGGGGTGCAGATGAACAAGAGACAGGATCACTGAACACATTGGGATGGAGGAATGGAGGGGGTGCAGACGGACAAGAGACAGGATCACTGAACACATTGGGATGGAGGAATGGAGGGGGTTTAGAGGGAGAAGACAGGATCACTGAACATTGGGATGGAGGAATGGAGGGGGTGCAGAGGGACAAGAGACAGGATCACTGAACATTGGGATGGAGGAATGGAGGGGGTGCAGATGGAGAAGAGACAGGATCACTGAACATTGGGATGGAGGAATGGAGGGGGTGCAGATGGAGAAGAGACAGGATCACTGAACACATTGGGATGGAGGAATGGAGGGGGTGCAGATGAACAAGAGACAGGATCACTGAACACATTGGGATGGAGGGGGTGCAGATGGACAAGAGACAGGATCACTGAACACATTGGGATGGAGGGGGTGCAGATGGACAAGAGACAGGATCACTGAACACATTGGGATGGAGGAATGGAGGGGGTGCAGATGAACAAGAGACAGGATCACTGAACACATTGGGATGGAGGAATGGAGGGGGTGCAGAGGGACAAGAGACAGGATCACTGAACATTGGGATGGAGGAATGGAGGGGGTGCAGATGGAGAAGAGACAGGATCACTGAACATTGGGATGGAGGAATGGAGGGGGTGCAGATGGAGAAGAGACAGGATCACTGAACATTGGGATGGAGGAATGGAGGGGGTGCAGATGGAGAAGAGACAGGATCACTGAACATTGGGATGGAGGAATGGAGGGGGTGCAGACAGACAAGAGACAGGATCACTGAACATTGGGATGGAGGAATGGAGGGGGTGCAGATGGAGAAGAGACAGGATCACTGAACATTGGGATGGAGGAATGGTTCATTCAAGAGGGTTAAGAATGAGCAGAGCCCCCACCCCCCTCCGATGCAGTTGCTTAGCAACATGAGGCAAGTCTCATAGTGAAATGGTGGAGAAGCTCTTCCTCCTGCTGCATTTTATGAATGAAACACAGCGAGGGAGAAGCAGTCAGGCTCACAGCTTCTAGCAAGCCTCTCTTCTCCACCCCTCCTAATCTCCCCTCTCCACACTCCCCCCTACTCCCCCACTCACCTTCTCAGTGATGTAACCTCTCCAGTTGAAAACATAACACAGTATTTACAATACACACAGTATTTACAATACACACAGTATTTACAATACACTCACTACACACCTTTTAAAAACAACACGTTTATTATTATTACTTTCATTGTCACAAATATTACAATGCAAAACAAAATACAAAACAAACCATGACATCTCTTAAGCGCTAATGAATCAAAGGTATATACAGTAAAATAACAACAGTCACATGATTGACATAAACAAACCCCTCCCCCAACCCAACTACAACACATGTTGCCTCCCAAATGGTACCCTACCCCCTACATAGTGCCCTACTTCTGACAACAGCCCTATGGGCCCCGGACAACTCTAGTCAAAAGTAGTGCACTATGTAGGGAACAGACTGACATTTGGGACACATAACCAGGTTTGGGATCAAGTCCTTTTACATTCTATTCGGTAAGTAAAACAAATTCCAATTCTACATTTTTCTTCATTGAAAAGCCTTGATGTGAATTGGAGTTAGAGTACTTCCTGAATGGAAATGGAATTGAGGCCTGAACAGTCCTGGAGTCGCCCTGTAGGGTGAGGCTTTTTCCTAGACATCTGTCGCCCTCTAGAGGCCTACCTTCCGGGAAGTAATCCCAGATCGGGGATCGGTTGGAAAGGACTTTTTGGATCAGGAGTCTGACATGGCACCCTGTTCCTTGATAGTAAACTACATTGGAGCAGAGGGCCCTGTTTAAAAAGGAGGTGCTCTATGGAGGGAATAGGGTGCCAGTGGAGACAGAGACAGAGAGAGGTGTTGCTGTGTGAAGGAGGGAGACCGTATACCCTACAGTACAGCTGCTTTATTACAGGGACTCAACCTTCCTGCCAAAGACTGGCCACTGCTGGAGTAGAACGTGGCAAGGCAATGCTGGTGGGGTGGCTGTGTTCTACAGACAGTCCATAGAGTTACCAGACATCAGTCCTACAGATAACGCCTTGCCAGCTAAACAGGAGGAGGGCACCACGCTGCTGCTGCTGCTGCTGTTGGGGGAGGGGTCTACGTTCTCACTGTCCTCCATCCGGTCTGAACAGCCGTCCCAGTTGATATGGAACCGGGTCACACGGGGGTTAGAGGCCAGGATGTTCCTCTGCAGCTGGAGGAGGGGGTTACGGGGAGGGTTATGGTACGGGATCAAGGCTGGGAGTCCATTCCAAAAATAGTCTATTTCCGATTTCAAACTGTGGCGAGAATCCTTCACAAGAACCGATTCCTTTACAACAATCATTTCCTGTTTTGCATCACGTTGATTTTTCATGTTTTGTGATTTTTTGGTATGTGTATCATCGTGTGTATTACCTGTGTGTAGTCTGGTGTGTGTGTATCAGTGTGTATTACCTGTGTGTAGTCTGGTGTGTGTGTATCAGTGTGTATTACCTGTGTGTAGTCTGGTGTGTGTGTATCAGTGTGTATTACCTGTGTGTATCAGTGTGTATTACCTGTGTGTAGTCTGGTGTGTGTGTATCAGTGTGTATTACCTGTGTGTAGTCTGGTGTGTGTGTATCAGTGTGTATTACCTGTGTGTAGTCTGGTGTGTGTGTATCAGTGTGTATTACCTGTGTGTAGTCTGGTGTGTGTGTATCAGTGTGTATTACCTGTGTGTAGTCTGGTGTGTGTGTATCAGTGTGTATTACCTGTGTGTAGTCTGGTGTGTGTGTATCAGTGTGTATTACCTGTGTGTAGTCTGGTGTGTGTGTATCAGTGTGTATTACCTGTGTGTATCAGTGTGTATTACCTGTGTGTAGTCTGGTGTGTGTGTATCAGTGTGTATTACCTGTGTGTAGTCTGGTGTGTGTGTATCAGTGTGTATTACCTGTGTGTAGTCTGGTGTGTGTGTATCAGTGTGTATTACCTGTGTGTAGTCTGGTGTGTGTGTATCAGTGTGTATTACCTGTGTGTAGTCTGGTGTGTGTGTATCAGTGTGTATTACCTGTGTGTAGTCTGGTGTGTGTGTATCAGTGTGTATTACCTGTGTGTAGTCTGGCGTGTGTGTGTTTATTACCTGTGTGTAGTCTGGTGTGTGTGTGTATCAGTGTGTATTACCTGTGTGTAGTCTGGCGTGTGTGTGTTTATTACCTGTGTGTAGTCTGGTGTGTGTGTATCAGTGTGTATTACCTGTGTGTAGTCTGGTGTGTGTGTATCAGTGTGTATTACCTGTGTGTAGTCTAGTGTGTGTGTATCAGTGTGTATTACCTGTGTGTAGTCTGGTGTGTGTGTATCAGTGTGTATTACCTGTGTGTAGTCTGGTGTGTGTGTATCAGTGTGTATTACCTGTGTGTAGTCTGGCGTGTGTGTATCAGTGTGTATTACCTGAGTGTAGTCTGGTGTGTGTGTGTATCATCGTGTGTATTACCTGTGTGTAGTCTGGCGTGTGTGTATCAGTGTGTATTACCTGTGTGTAGTCTGGCGTGTGTGTATCAGTGTGTATTACCTGTGTGTAGTCTGGTGTGTGTGTATCAGTATGTATTACCTGTGTGTAGTCTGGTGTGTGTGTATCAGTATGTATTACCTGTGTGTAGTCTGGTGTGTGTGTATCAGTGTGTATTACCTGTGTGTAGTCTGGTGTGTGTGTATCAGTGTGTATTACCTGTGTGTAGTCTGGTGTGTGTGTATCAGTGTGTATTACCTGTGTGTAGTCTGGCGTGTGTGTGTTTATTACCTGTGTGTAGTCTGGTGTGTGTGTATCAGTGTGTATTACCTGTGTGTAGTCTAGTGTGTGTGTATCAGTGTGTATTACCTGTGTGTAGTCTGGTGTGTGTGTATCAGTGTGTATTACCTGTGTGTAGTCTGGTGTGTGTGTATCAGTGTGTATTACCTGAGTGTAGTCTGGTGTGTGTGTGTATCATCGTGTGTATTACCTGTGTGTAGTCTGGTGTGTGTGTATCAGTATGTATTACCTGTGTGTAGTCTGGTGTGTGTGTATCAGTATGTATTACCTGTGTGTAGTCTGGTGTGTGTGTATCAGTGTGTATTACCTGTGTGTAGTCTGGTGTGTGTGTATCAGTGTGTATTACCTGTGTGTAGTCTGGCGTGTGTGTGTTTATTACCTGTGTGTAGTCTGGTGTGTGTGTATCAGTGTGTATTACCTGTGTGTAGTCTGGCGTGTGTGTGTTTATTACCTGTGTGTAGTCTGGTGTGTGTGTATCAGTGTGTATTACCTGTGTGTAGTCTGGCGTGTGTGTGTTTATTACCTGTGTGTAGTCTGGTGTGTGTGTGTATCAGTGTGTATTACCTGTGTGTAGTCTGGCGTGTGTGTGTGTATTACCTGTGTGTAGTCTGGTGTGTGTGTATCAGTGTGTTTATTACCTGTGTGTAGTCTGGCGTGTGTGTATCAGTGTGTATTACCTGTGTGTAGTCTGGCGTGTGTGTATCAGTGTGTATTACCTGTGTGTAGTCTGGTGTGTGTGTATCAGTGTGTATTACCTGTGTGTAGTCTGGTGTGTGTGTATCAGTGTGTATTACCTGTGTGTAGTCTGGTGTGTGTGTATCAGTGTGTATTACCTGTGTGTAGTCTGGTGTGTGTGTATCAGTGTGTATTACCTGTGTGTAGTCTGGTGTGTGTGTATCAGTGTGTATTACCTGTGTGTAGTCTGGTGTGTGTGTATCAGTGTGTATTACCTGTGTGTAGTCTGGTGTGTGTGTATCAGTGTGTATTACCTGTGTGTAGTCTGGTGTGTGTGTATCAGTGTGTATTACCTGTGTGTAGTCTGGTGTGTGTGTATCAGTGTGTATTACCTGTGTGTAGTCTGGTGTGTGTGTATCAGTGTGTATTACCTGTGTGTAGTCTGGTGTGTGTGTATCAGTGTGTATTACCTGTGTGTAGTCTGGTGTGTGTGTATCAGTGTGTATTACCTGTGTGTAGTCTGGTGTGTGTGTATCAGTGTGTATTACCTGTGTGTAGTCTGGTGTGTGTGTATCAGTGTGTATTACCTGTGTGTAGTCTGGTGTGTGTGTATCAGTGTGTATTACCTGTGTGTAGTCTGGTGTGTGTGTATCAGTGTGTATTACCTGTGTGTAGTCTGGTGTGTGTGTATCAGTGTGTATTACCTGTGTGTAGTCTGGTGTGTGTGTATCAGTGTGTATTACCTGTGTGTAGTCTGGTGTGTGTGTATCAGTGTGTATTACCTGTGTGTAGTCTGGTGTGTGTGTATCAGTGTGTATTACCTGTGTGTAGTCTGGTGTGTGTGTATCAGTGTGTATTACCTGTGTGTAGTCTGGTGTGTGTGTATCAGTGTGTATTACCTGTGTGTAGTCTGGTGTGTGTGTATCAGTGTGTATTACCTGTGTGTAGTCTGGTGTGTGTGTATCAGTGTGTATTACCTGTGTGTAGTCTGGTGTGTGTGTATCAGTGTGTATTACCTGTGTGTAGTCTGGTGTGTGTGTATCAGTGTGTATTACCTGTGTGTAGTCTGGTGTGTGTGTATCAGTGTGTATTACCTGTGTGTAGTCTGGTGTGTGTGTATCAGTGTGTATTACCTGTGTGTAGTCTGGTGTGTGTGTATCAGTGTGTATTACCTGTGTGTAGTCTGGTGTGTGTGTATCAGTGTGTATTACCTGTGTGTAGTCTGGTGTGTGTGTATCAGTGTGTATTACCTGTGTGTAGTCTGGTGTGTGTGTATCAGTGTGTATTACCTGTGTGTAGTCTGGTGTGTGTGTATCAGTGTGTATTACCTGTGTGTAGTCTGGTGTGTGTGTATCAGTGTGTATTACCTGTGTGTAGTCTGGTGTGTGTGTATCAGTGTGTATTACCTGTGTGTAGTCTGGTGTGTGTGTATCAGTGTGTATTACCTGTGTGTAGTCTGGTGTGTGTGTGTGTGTGCATTACCTGTGTGTAGTCTGGTGTGTGTGTATCAGTGTGCATTACCTGTGTGTAGTCTGGTGTGTGTGTGTGTGTGTGTATTACCTGTGTGTAGTCTGGTGTGTGTGTATCAGTGTGTATTACCTGTGTGTAGTCTGGTGTGTGTGTATCAGTGTGTATTACCTGTGTGTAGTCTGGTGTGTGTGTGTGTGTGCATTACCTGTGTGTAGTCTGGTGTGTGTGTGTGTGTGCATTACCTGTGTGTAGTCTGGTGTGTGTGTGTGTGTGCATTACCTGTGTGTAGTCTGGTGTGTGTGTGTGTGTGCATTACCTGTGTGTAGTCTGGTGTGTGTGTGTGTGTGCATTACCTGTGTGTAGTCTGGTGTGTGTGTGTGTGTGCATTACCTGTGTGTAGTCTGGTGTGTGTGTATCAGTGTGTATTACCTGTGTGTAGTCTGGTGTGTGTGTATCAGTGTGTATTACCTGTGTGTAGTCTGGCGTGTGTGTGTTTATTACCTGTGTGTAGTCTGGTGTGTGTGTGTGTGTGCATTACCTGTGTGTAGTCTGGTGTGTGTGTGTGTGCATTACCTGTGTGTAGTCTGGTGTGTGTGTGTGTGTGCATTACCTGTGTGTAGTCTGGTGTGTGTGTATCAGTGTGTATTACCTGTGTGTAGTCTGGTGTGTGTGTATCAGTGTGTATTACCTGTGTGTAGTCTGGCGTGTGTGTGTTTATTACCTGTGTGTAGTCTGGTGTGTGTGTATCAGTGTGTATTACCTGTGTGTAGTCTGGTGTGTGTGTATCAGTGTGTATTACCTGTGTGTAGTCTGGCGTGTGTGTGTTTATTACCTGTGTGTAGTCTGGTGTGTGTGTGTGTGTGCATTACCTGTGTGTAGTCTGGTGTGTGTGTGTGTGCATTACCTGTGTGTAGTCTGGTGTGTGTGTGTGTGTGCATTACCTGTGTGTAGTCTGGTGTGTGTGTATCAGTGTGTATTACCTGTGTGTAGTCTGGTGTGTGTGTATCAGTGTGTATTACCTGTGTGTAGTCTGGCGTGTGTGTGTTTATTACCTGTGTGTAGTCTGGTGTGTGTGTGTATCAGTGTGTATTACCTGTGTGTAGTCTGGCGTGTGTGTGTGTGTTTATTACCTGTGTGTAGTCTGGTGTGTGTGTATCAGTGTGTATTACCTGTGTGTAGTCTGGTGTGTGTGTATCAGTGTGTATTACCTGTGTGTAGTCTGGTGTGTGTGTATCAGTGTGTATTACCTGTGTGTAGTCTGGTGTGTGTGTATCAGTGTGTATTACCTGTGTGTAGTCTGGTGTGTGTGTATCAGTGTGTATTACCTGTGTGTAGTCTGGTGTGTGTGTATCAGTGTGTATTACCTGTGTGTAGTCTGGTGTGTGTGTATCAGTGTGTATTACCTGTGTGTAGTCTGGTGTGTGTGTATCAGTGTGTATTACCTGTGTGTAGTCTGGTGTGTGTGTATCAGTGTGTATTACCTGTGTGTAGTCTGGTGTGTGTGTATCAGTGTGTATTACCTGTGTGTAGTCTGGTGTGTGTGTATCAGTGTGTATTACCTGTGTGTAGTCTGGTGTGTGTGTATCAGTGTGTATTACCTGTGTGTAGTCTGGTGTGTGTGTATCAGTGTGTATTACCTGTGTGTAGTCTGGTGTGTGTGTATCAGTGTGTATTACCTGTGTGTAGTCTGGTGTGTGTGTATCAGTGTGTATTACCTGTGTGTAGTCTGGTGTGTGTGTATCAGTGTGTATTACCTGTGTGTAGTCTGGTGTGTGTGTATCAGTGTGTATTACCTGTGTGTAGTCTGGTGTGTGTGTATCAGTGTGTATTACCTGTGTGTAGTCTGGTGTGTGTGTATCAGTGTGTATTACCTGTGTGTAGTCTGGTGTGTGTGTATCAGTGTGTATTACCTGTGTGTAGTCTGGTGTGTGTGTATCAGTGTGTATTACCTGTGTGTAGTCTGGTGTGTGTGTATCAGTGTGTATTACCTGTGTGTAGTCTGGTGTGTGTGTATCAGTGTGTATTACCTGTGTGTAGTCTGGTGTGTGTGTATCAGTGTGTATTACCTGTGTGTAGTCTGGTGTGTGTGTATCAGTGTGTATTACCTGTGTGTAGTCTGGTGTGTGTGTGTGTGTGCATTACCTGTGTGTAGTCTGGTGTGTGTGTATCAGTGTGTATTACCTGTGTGTAGTCTGGTGTGTGTGTGTGTGTGTGCATTACCTGTGTGTAGTCTGGTGTGTGTGTGTGTGTGCATTACCTGTGTGTAGTCTGGTGTGTGTGTATCAGTGTGTATTACCTGTGTGTAGTCTGGTGTGTGTGTATCAGTGTGTATTACCTGTGTGTAGTCTGGTGTGTGTGTATCAGTGTGTATTACCTGTGTGTAGGCTGGTGTGTGTGTATCAGTGTGTATTACCTGTGTGTAGTCTGGTGTGTGTGTGTGTGTGCATTACCTGTGTGTAGGCTGGTGTGTGTGTATCAGTGTGTATTACCTGTGTGTAGTCTGGTGTGTGTGTGTGTGTGCATTACCTGTGTGTAGTCTGGTGTGTGTGTGTGTGTGCATTACCTGTGTGTAGTCTGGTGTGTGTGTGTGTGTGCATTACCTGTGTGTAGTCTGGTGTGTGTGTGTGTGTGCATTACCTGTGTGTAGTCTGGTGTGTGTGTGTGTGTGCATTACCTGTGTGTAGTCTGGTGTGTGTGTATCAGTGTGTATTACCTGTGTGTAGTTTGGTGTGTGTGTGTGTGTGTGTGTGTGTGCATTACCTGTGTGTAGGCTGGTTTGACCGGTGGGTTCTCTCGGAGCTCTGGGTCGGTGTATTCATTGTTGACATAGTAACCGATACGGATGAACTCCTGTCCGTTGTAGGTGCAGGTGATGAGCGCCACGGTTACCCCCACAGCATCACTCTCAGGAATCAGCCCGGTGTTGGGGGCATCCGCCTGGAGGAGAGAGAGATGGGGTGATGAGAGGGAGAAAGGGAGGAGAAGAGGAGAGAAAAGAGGGTGGGAAGATAAAGAGATGATCTGATGAGAGGAAGGAGAGGTGGGAGGAGAAGAAAGAGATAGAGGGAGGAGAGAACTATAGAGAGAGATGGAGGGGTGTGTGTATCAGTCACTCAGTGTGTCTCACCTGGAACACAAACATGTGTCTGCCTGCCGGTACCGGTCCGACCAGAACTGAGTCCAGAGTCTGATCATACTCCTCACTCTCTGCTGAGCCCACATAGATGATCTTCCACTCCAGGTCTAAACACACACACACACACACACACACAGACACACACACATACACATTAACTTCCCTGACCCAGTCTGTAATACCTACATGTTTCAAGCAGACCACCATAGTCCCTGTTCCCTAGAACACTAAGGTAACCTGCATAAATGACTATCGCCCCGTAGCACTCACATCTGTAGCCATGAAGTGCTTTGAAAGGCTGGACATGGCTCACAACAACACCGTCATGCCAGACACCCTGGACCCACTCCAATTCACATACCGGCCCAACAGAGCCACAGATGATGCAATCTCTATTGCACTCCACACTGTCCTTTTCCACCTGGACAAAAGAAACACCTACGTGAGAATGCTGTTAATTGACTACAGCTCAGCGTTCAACACCATAGTGCCCTCAAAGCTCATCACTAAGCTAAGGACCCTGGGATTAAACACCTCCCTCTGCAACTGGATCCTGGACTTCCTGACAGGCAACCCCCAGATGGTAAGGGTAGGTAACAACACATCCGCCATGCTGATCCTCAACACGGGGTCCCCTCAGGGGTGCGTGCTCAGTCCCCTCCTGTACTCCCTGTTCACCCATGGCTGCATGGCCTCACGACTCCAACACCATAATTAAGTTTCCCAGCGACACGACGGTGGTAGGCCTGAGACCAACGACGAGACAACCTATAGGGAGGAGGTTAAAGACCTGGCAGTGTGGTGCCAGGACAACAACCTCTCCCTCAACGTCAGCAAGACAAAGGAGATGATTGTGGACTACAGGAAATGCTTCAAGTTCCTGTGTCTACATCACTAAGGACCTATCATGGTCCAAACACACCAACACAGTTGTGAAGAGGGCACGACAAAGCCACTTCCCCCTCAGGAGGCTGAAAAGATGTGGCTTGGGCCCTCAGATCCTCTAACACTTCTACAGCTGCACCATTGAGAGCATCTTGACTGGCTGCGTCTCCGCTTGGTATGGCAACTGCTTGGTATGGCAACTGCTTGGTATGACAACTGCTTGGTATGGCAACTGCTTGGTAGGGCAACTGCTTGGTAGGGCAACTGCTTGGTAGGGCAACTGCTTGGCATGGCAACTGCTTGGCATGGCAACTGCTTGGCATGGCAACTGCTTGGTATGGCAACTGCTTGGTATGGCAACTGCTTGGCATGGCAACTGCTTGGCATGGCAACTGCTTGGCATGGCAACTGCTTGGCATGGCAACTGCTTGGTATGACAACTGCTTGGTATGACAACTGCTTGGTATGACAACTGCTTGGTATGGCAACTGCTTGGTATGGCAACTGCTTGGTATGGCAACTGCTTGGTATGGCAACTGCTTGGTATGGCAACTGCTTGGTATGACAACTGCTTGGTATGACAACTGCTTGGTATGACAACTGCTTGGTATGGCAACTGCTTGGTATGGCAACTGCTTGGTATGGCAACTGCTTGGCATCCGGCCGCAAGGCGCTACAGAGGGTAGTGCGTAAGGACCAGTACATCACTGGGGCCGAATTCACTGCCATCCAGGACCTCTATACCAGGCGGTGTCAGAGGAAGGCCCTAAAAATGGTCAAAGACTCCAGCCACCCAGTTCTCTCTGCTAACGCACGGCAAGTCTAGATCCAAAAGGCACCTGAACAGCTTCTACCCCTGAGCCATAAGGCACCTGAACAGCTTCTACCCCTGAGCCATAAGTCTGCTGAACAGTTAATCACATGGCTACACTGAATATTTACATTGACCCCACTTTTAATTGCACTGAGACTCTTGCACCGGCTCTATGCACTCAATGGACTCTACCAACACACTCAATGGACTCTACCAACACACTCAATGGACTCTACCAACACACTCAATGGACTCCACCAACACACATGCTACACTGACACTCCAACGCACGCACAGCTACTCTGTTTATTATTATTATTATAAATTACCTCAACTACCTCGTACCCCTGCACATTGACTCGGTAAAGATACTCCTAGTATATAGTCTTGTTATGTTTTATTTTATTGTGCTACTATATCCTTTTTTGGAAATTGTTCTTACTTTTTAACTGCATTACTGGGAAATGGGCAGTAAGTAAGTCTAATAATAATAATATATATTTTTAAATGGTTAAATGCTTTTCATTATACAAAAATGCATAAAAGCGCATAAAAATAAATGTGTATAATATATATATATATATATATATATATATATATATACATAAATAAATAACCATATAAAATCAACAAATCAAAGTCTTGGAGGAAGGGTAGGTCAGCCAGAAATGAGGAGTCTGAAGGCCTGCTTTAAAAGGCCCAACAGTCTAAACATCCAGGAGGTCATCTGGAAGGGAGACCTAAAGGTGTTGCTGGGAAGAAAAGGACCCAATGTTCCGAGCCGGGTCACACATTGTTCCGAGCCGGGCCACACATTGTTCCGAGCCGGGCCACACATTGTTCCGAGCCGGGTCACACATTGTTCCGAGCCGGGTCACACATTGTTCCGAGCCGGGTCACACATTGTTCCGAGCCGGGTCACACATTGTTGCGAGCCGGGTCACACATTGTTGCGAGCCGGGTCACACATTGTTCCGAGCCGGGTCACACATTGTTGCGAGCCGGGTCACACATTGTTGCGAGCCGGGTCACACATTGTTGCGAGCCGGGTCACACATTGTTGCGAGCCGGGTCACACATTGTTGCGAGCCGGGTCACACATTGTTGCGAGCCGGGTCACACATTGTTGCGAGCCGGGTCACACATTGTTGCGAGCCGGGTCTACACCTGTTGTTTTGGGCAGATGTGACAAATACAATTTGATTTTAATTTAAGTTTACCACACACACACTACGTTTAAAACCCATCTATTCACTAGTGCACTATTTGTGACCAGGTCCCATAAAGCTCAGAGACTACACTATATAGGGAATAGAATGCTATTTCCGACACAACCACTCATTAAGTGTTGTCCCACCACCTCCACTTTAATGCGGGCATGATAGGTTTCTTCTTGTTAGTGGAAATAGCTATTTATCGGTTATAAAAATGACCTAGGAGAAGAAATACGTTTTTCCCGCAATTTATTCGTAAGTAGTTCCACTGTCTGACATGGTACTCTGTCAGCGCACCAATCGGCTCGAGTCCACCCAGATGTCAGAGAAGGACCGGAAACGCGAACAATACGCGCGGGCGCCAAATTCTGATGAAGTGTCAACACAAATAGCTGATTTACTCAAACAATACCAACATATTTGAATTTATCTAAGTAGTTAGCTATAAACATATACATGTAAAGTTAATTGAAAGATACATTTAAGTAAATTGTTGTTGCACCTAAAAGGCAACGGTAAGCAACATTATAATTACACAATAATACTATCGTTAGTAATCTACATACGTTTGCTAGATTTTACACAAAAAAAACAAGTTAGCAGCTGAATAACGTTACCACTCACCCTCCGGTAAATCCTCCATGCATTCGAACGTAATCTCGAACTGAAACGGGTTCCCAAAAGGGCTTGGGTTGTCCAACACAGCGACATTCAACACTTGAACTTTAGCCATTTCTTTTCAGTAGTCTTGAAAACGTAGCAGATTAATAATTTGAAAATGTATCGAATTTAGCTCGTTTATCTCCCTTGACGTTGCAGATAAAGGCAGGACGGAAAATAATAAACTAGCCAACGTTAACAATTCAGTCTCTTTGACTAAAGATTTACGTGTATGGCGTCCTTCTGATGGTTGTTACCGTCTTCTCTCCTGCAAACTTTGTCAATTTCAATTGCTTGCAATATAACACCTGCTTGGTAGATTCGTTTTCAAAATAAATTAAACAAAACCTTGCTTTGGCAGGTTTTTTGTTTGTAGTTTTCGGTTATTTTGTAGCTAGAGGATAACATTCGCACTCCCGCCAGTGTGTTCGGAAATGGTCCTCGGAACGTCACGAAATCCAGCAACGTTTCTTCTTCTCTCTTCCGGCTGTATAACTGAGGATGGTTGAACGAGAAACCTTACGCTGCCATCTAGTGACGGGAGGGAATAGTTCAGATTGAGATTTTGCAGAAAGTAGGCCTCCAGTACTAGCAGCATAAACGCTGCACAATTAACAAAATGACTAAACAATGAGTTGAGGAGAGTGGTTCATGTCTATTAGCTGATGATGTTGCACTCTGCTGAAACACAAACTCAGGATTGTGACTTAAATAAAGACCAGCTTGTGTGTGTGGGTGTGTCACAGGGGGTTGGTGGCACCTTAATTGGGGAGAACGGGCTCGTGGTAATGGCTGGAGCGGAATCAGTGGAATGGTATCAAATCCATGGTTTCCATGGTTTCCAGGTGTTTGATGCCGTTCCGTCTGCTCTGTCCCGGCCGAGCCGTTCTCCCCCTGTCTGTATGTGTGTATATTGTAGCGACCCTGGTTTATAAACGCTGATATTGACTCTGCCACTTGAGCATACTTGTGTTTCACAATCGATGGCGCGCTGGGCTTGGGGCCAGAACATAGACTGTCCCAGCCGCACTCCCTGCCTGTTTCATAACAATACTTACAGCTGAATTAGGCAGACAGTCACTGTGTACAGAATTGACGGGTCAGTTTCTACCAGAGTATATTCCCGAATCCTAAAAGGTAAAACTCCTCTCCAGTCCATACTCCCTCTGTATTAGGCTACAATGAGTTATGCAACTGCATAGAACTCACAGACGGTGTCTACCTTTAGTCAGCGCCCTGTTACTTAGACAATGCACTCGTTTTGACCAGAGCCCCCTGACACTGTTTTACACTATTTGTTAAAGATGTAGACTACAGAAGGCCTGTTTTTTCCTCCACAACGGTGTGTGTGTGTGTATGAGCGAGTGAGACAGAGACAGGCGATCATTTGGTAGTAGGTACTAGGTACTGATTGGCTCTTGCGCTACATGTGACAACTGTCCTCATTTGCATATGGACAGGTACGCTATGGTGAGCGTCGTAGAGAAGTTACCGGGCTGACACCGTGAATGTAGTTTTAAAGATAATCACGAAATCTCCTAAGTAGCCCTCGAACATCGCCAGTCTACACAAAGAGGACTACTGTTTCATACCGCCCACTGACTTCGGAAAATAGCTCATTGTAATCAGCAGGTAAGTCCATGGAAAACACCTAAATGAAACAATCGCCAGTGTTGTTTGATAGGTCCGTATAGTAGTACAGACTTGATAGTGTCGGCAGTGTTATTGACAAGTAGTTAAAGTAGGCCTAGGTTAGTTTTAGTAGTGGAACTTTAGCTTGATAAGCTTCGAATGCTGAAAGCCGTGTTTAGACCGTTTTGGGATGGTTTTATTTCTTTGTAACTGCAACGCGTTAGAATTGATGCATCTGAAAACAGGTGTTGCAGGCTCGGTCGCATTCCAACAGCTGGGCAGACATTCCTTCTATCGGCGCTTTGAAATGACGTATGTATGTGGCTGGGTTTCGCTCTGAATTCAAATATTAGTTTAGTTAAAATAGTTACTTTGACAGGCGATCCGTACAATGGAATGGTAATTTGCAGTTTGAGCAGATTTTAAAATAAAGCATCAAGAATCGGTCGTTTTTTAAATGGGTCTAGTCCTAGAGTTTATTAGTTGCTTCAACTTACTTGATAATGCATTTCATTATTCCGTATTCAGATTCTAGTCACACGGTGGCTGTTTAGGAATGGTTGTTTGGACAGTAAAGTAAATACGGTGCGTTTCCTCTATGTTGTGCAACTCGTGGTTTCAGTGTAGTGTTGATCAGTGTACTATTGTTTACCCAGAGCAGATCATTAACGATCTCACCGCTAGGAATGTTCAGACTCTCCAACACTGTGTTTGTGCTGTTTCATCTCTGACTGGGGGTGTGTCCCAAGTGGCACCCTATATATATTTGTAATGAAGACAATTACAACAATACTGAATGAACACTTTTATTTTAACTTAATATAATACATAAATAAAATCAATTTAGTCTCAAATAAATAATGAAACGTGTTCAATTTGGTTTAAATAATGCAAAAACAAAGTGTTGGAGAAGAAAGTAAAAGTGCAATATGTACCATGTAAAAAAGCTAACGTTTAAGTTCCTTGCTCAGAACATGAGAACATATGAAAGCTGGTGGTTCCTTTTAACATGAGTCTTCAATATTCCCAGTTAAGAAGTTTTAGGTTGTAGTTATTATAGGAATTATAGGACTATTTCTCTCTATACCATTTGTATTTCATGTACCTTTGACTATTGGATGTTCTTATAGGCACTTTAGCTTTGGCAGCCTAATCTCGGGAGTTGATAGGCTTGAAGTCATAAACAGCGCAATGCTTGAAGCACAGAGAAGAGTTGATCGCAAACGCAGGAAAGTGCTGTTTGAAGGAATGCTTACGAGCCTGCTGCTGCCTACCACCGCTCAGTCAGACTGCTCTGTCAGACTGCTCTAACAAACCATAGACTTAATTAGAATATAATAAACACACAGAAATACGACCCTTATGGTCAAATCCGGAAACTATAATTTCGAAAACAAAACGTTTATTCTTTCAGTGAAATACGGGAACCTTTCCGTATTTTATCGAACAGCGGCAACCCTAAGTCTAAATATTGCTGTTACATTATACAACCTTCAATGTTATGTCATCATTATGTCAAATTCTGGCAAATTAATTACAGTCGTTGTTAGGAAGAGATGGTCTTCACACAGTTCACAACGAGCCAGGCGGCCCAAACGGCTGCCTATACCCTGACTCTGCTTTCCCAGAATGCAAGAGAAGTGACACAAGTTCCCTAGTTAAAATACAATCATGTTAGCAGGCAATGTTAACTAAATATGCAGGTTTAAAAATATATACTTGTGTTTTCATTTTAAGAAAGGCGTTGATGTTTATGGTTAGGTACACATTGGTGCAACAACAGTGCTTTTTCGTGAATGTGCTCGTTAAATCACCCGTTTGTCGAAGTAGGCTGTGATTCGATGATAAATTAACAGGCACCGCATCGATTATATGCAACGCAGGACAAGCTAGATAAACTAGTAATATCATCAACCATTTGTAGTTAACTAGTGATTTATGTTAAGATTGATTGTTTTTTTATAAGATAAGTTTAATGCTAGTTAGCAACTTACCTTGGCTCCTTGCTGCCCTCGCGTAACAGGTAGTCAGCCTGCCACGTAGGCTCCCCGTGGAGTGCAATGTAATCAGCCTTAATCTGCGTCTAAAAATGCCGATTACCGATTGTTATGAAACCTTGAAATGGGCCCTAATTAATCGGCAAATCCGATTAATCGGTCGACCTCTAGTCTCTGGACCCGGTTGAGAGACACTGTTTCAGACTGTCTCTGGACCGCTTTGAGAGACACTGTTTCAGACTGTCTCTGGACCCGGTTGAGAGACACTGTTTCAGACTGTCTCTGGACCCGGTTGAGAGACAATGTTTCAGACTGTCTCTGGACCCGGTTTAGAGACACTGTTTCATACTGTCTCTGGACCCGGTTTAGAGACACTGTTTCATACTGTCTTTGGACCCGGTTTAGAGACACTGTTTCAGACTGTCTCTGGACCGCTTTGAGAGACACTGTTTCAGACTGTCTCTGGACCCGGTTTAGAGACACTGTTTCAGACTGTCTCTGGACCCTGTTGAGAGACACTGTTTCAGACTGTCTCTGGACCCGGTTTAGAGACACTGTTTCAGACTGTCTCTGGACCCGGTTTAGAGACCCTGTTTCATACTGTCTCTGGACCCCGTTGAGAGACACTGTTTCAGACTGTCTCTGGACCCGGTTGAGAGACACTGTTTCAGACTGTCTCTGGACCCGGTTTAGAGACACTGTTTCAGACTGTCTCTGGACCCGGTTGAGAGACACTGTTTCAGACTGTCTCTGGACCCGGTTTAGAGACACTGTTTCAGACTGTCTCTGGACCCGGTTTAGAGACACTGTTTCAGACTGTCCCTGGACCCGGTTTAGAGAAACTGTTTCAGATTGTCTCTGGACCCGGTTTAGAGACACTGTTTCAGATTGTCTCTGGACCCGGTTTAGAGACACTGTTTCAGACTGTCTCTGGATCCGGTTTAGAGACACTGTTTCAGACTGTCTCTGGACCCGGTTTAGAGACACTGTTTCAGACTGTCTCTGGACCCGGTTTAGAGACACTGTTTCAGACTGTCTCTGGACCCGGTTTAGAGACACTGTTTTAGACTGTCTCTGGACCCCGTTGAGAGACACTGTTTCAGACTGTCTCTGGACCCGGTTGAGAGACACTGTTTCAGACTGTCTCTGGACCCGGTTTAGAGACACTGTTTCAGACTGTCTCTGGACCCCGTTGAGAGACACTGTTTCAGACTGTCTCTGGACCCGGTTTAGAGACACTGTTTCATACTGTCTCTGGACCCGGTTTAGAGACACTGTTTCATACTGTCTCTGGACCCGGTTTAGAGACACTGTTTCAGACTGTCTCTGGACCCGGTTTAGAGACACTGTTTCATACTGTCTCTGGACCCGGTTTAGAGACACTGTTTCAGATTGTCTCTGGACCCGGTTTAGAGACACTGTTTCAGACTGTCTCTGGACCCGGTTTAGAGACACTGTTTCAGACTGTCTCTGGACCCGGTTTAGAGACACTGTTTCAGACTGTCTCTGGACCCGGTTTAGAGACACTGTTTCAGACTGTCTCTGGACCCGGTTTAGAGACACTGTTTCAGATTGTCTCTGGACCCGGTTTAGAGACACTGTTTCAGACTGTCTCTGGACCCGGTTTAGAGACACTGTTTCAGACTGTCTCTGGACCCGGTTTAGAGACACTGTTTCAGACTGTCTCTGGACCCGGTTTAGAGACACTGTTTCAGACTGTCTCTGGACCCGGTTTAGAGACACTGTTTCAGACTGTCTCTGGACCCGGTTTAGAGACACTGTTTCAGATTGTCTCTGGACCCGGTTTAGAGACACTGTTTCAGACTGTCTCTGGACCCTGTTTAGAGACACTGTTTTAGATTGTCTCTGGACCCCTTTGAGAGACACTGTTTCAGCCTCAAAGGGGCTGAATTCACTGATATGGCCTGGCTCATTGATGCTCTCCAACACTCTGTCTCTCTAGAGACAGGCACCCCTCACTGTCAGTCTGGCTGCTGTGTCCCCATTGGTCCAGATGTGAGAGCAGAGACCAGCAGTGTCACCTCTAACCCTCAGGTGAGTGAGACATCCGTCTACCTATTGTCTGTGTATCTGTCTGCCTGTGTACCTGCTTCTCTCTCTCATCCCCCTCCTCTCTCTCTCTGACTCAGGGCCCGTCGTCATGAACATGGTGCTGTCGTTACCAAGGCCGTCGTGGGGGGTGTGGTCTGTGTTAGTCCCAGGTCTGGCCCTACTGCTGTGTCTGGCCCTGGCCCTGATGGGCTGTGTGATCAGGAAGAAGAGAAGGATGGAGGGAATGTATCGGCCCAGTGCGGAGGAGAGCAAACAGACAGGACCACGGGGGGCTGAGAGACCAGGCCTGCCCCTGCCCAAGGAGGAGAGACTCATCTGATACACGCACTCTAGCCTGGATGCTGCACACACACACACACACACACCACACACACACACACCACACACACACACACACACACACACACACACACACACACACACACACACACACACACACACACACACACACACACACACACACACACACACACACACACACACACACACCCTCTCTTTTCCTCCCTCTCTCTGTCACTACCATTGCCTCACTCTCCTCTACCCTGTACATGAAGCCAGAATGGGTTATTGGTAACAATGTTTTGTATGTATTGTGTAAAGGTATCTGTATATGAAGTATCTTGTTAAATATGCCTGAACATGCCTGGTGGATGTGCCATGTTCTCTCCAGTTTCTCCAACTCTGCTGATGTTGACATCAGTGTGTCAACAGGGGAATGCTGAATGCCCTGTCAGGGGTGTGTTGTTGACCTGCAGGTGGACTAGTTGTTGACATGTTTACCTGCAGGTGGACTAGTTGTTGACATGTTTACCTGCAGGTGGACTAGTTGTTGACATGTTTACCTGCAGGTGGACTAGTTGTTGACATGTTTACCTGCAGGTGGACTAGATGTTGACATGTTTACCTGCAGGTGGACTAGTTGTTGACATGTTTACCTGCAGGTGGACTAGATGTTGACATGTTTACCTGCAGGTGGACTAGATGTTGACATGTTTACCTGCAGGTGGACTAGTTGTTGACATGTTTACCTGCAGGTGGACTAGTTGTTGACATGTTTACCTGCAGGTGGACTAGTTGTTGACATGTTTACCTGTAGGTGGACTAGTTGTTGACATGTTTACCTGCAGGTGGACTAGTTGTTGACATGTTTACCTGTAGGTGGACTAGATGTTGACATGTTTACCTGCAGGTGGAGTAGTTGTTGACATGTTTACCTGCAGGTGGACTAGTTGTTGACATGTTTACCTGCAGGTGGACTAGTTGTTGACATGTTTACCTGCAGGTGGACTAGTTGTTGACATGTTTACCTGCAGGTGGACTAGTTGTTGACATGTTTACCTGCAGGTGGACTAGTTGTTGACATGTTTACCTGTAGGTGGACTAGTTGTTGACATGTTTACCTGCAGGTGGACTAGTTGTTGACATGTTTACCTGTAGGTGGACTAGATGTTGACATGTTTACCTGCAGGTGGACTAGTTGTTGACATGTTTACCTGCAGGTGGACTAGTTGTTGACATGTTTACCTGCAGGTGGACTAGTTGTTGACATGTTTACCTGTAGGTGGACTAGTTGTTGATTAGGTCAGTCATACAGAGGAAAGGGAATTTAAAAGTTACTCTATATGCAAAATGTCTCTCTTTATTATGGCAGTTATACTGTTACTTGTATACAAACCATGAATTAAGTTTATCCCTTGTATAAAACATTAGTGTGTGTGTGTGTGTGTGTTTTTTTATATCTTGAAAATGAAGAATGGTGAGCTAAGACACAATGAATGATTTCTAATGCACTTCTGATGATATTATCCATGTGAAAAAAATAAAACTCCTCTCAAAAAGTATAAAACTTCCATTTATTATTTTAATATCATCCAGGAGAAAAATACTTGATTTAGTAAAAAAAAAAAAAAATAATCTACATGTGTGTATTCAGTGCGTTGAGTTAATGTGTTCATGTTCCACAAGCCCCACCTGCTGGTCATCTAAGGACATTACAACCAGCGACATCAGTCAGAGGGATCGGACAGAACTGGATCCTGGATGTCATGTGACATGATCAGGGGCGTATTCAGTAGTGGTGTAAAAATACTTTCAAGTACTACTTAAGTTTTTTTTGTTGGTATCCCCACATTACTTTACTATTTTTGGCAACTTTTACTTCACTACATTCTTTAAGAAAATAATGTACTTTTTACTCCATACATTTTCCCTGACATCGAAAAGTACTCGTTACATTTTGACAGGAAAATGGTCCAATTCACACACTTATGAAGAGGATCCAGATACCTGGTCGTCCCTACTACCTGATCTTGCGGACTCACTAAACACAAATGCTTTATTTGTAAATGATGTCTGAGTGTTCCCCTGGCTATCTGTAAAGAAAATGGTGCTGTCTGGTTTGCTTAATATAAGGAATTTGAAATGGTTTGTACTTTTACTTTTGATGCTTAAGTACATTTAAAACCAAATACTTTTAGACTTTTACTCAAGTAGAATTTTAATGGGTGACTTATACTTGAGTCATTTTCTAGTAAGGTATCTATACTTTTACTCAAGTATGACAATTGGCTACTTTTTCCACCACTGATATTCAATAGTCGCACAATGTAGCAAAATGTTTAGCGTTGTGTCAAAACGTTTTGCAATGGTAACAGTTTAATCCAAACTGAAAATATTTTCCAACGAAAATGAGAGTTTCTATTGGAAAGATTCAGAACGGTCCCTTCCCGTTCGGTTCCGTTTTCTTCCAAGTGAATACACCCTGAGAAAAAATTCTGGCCTTATGCATTACATCATAGACCTGTATGAGAACGTTACAGAATGTTCAGATAGAAATGTGTGGTGTAGAACCGGAATTACTGTCTGTCGGTTAGAATATGGGAGTGTGTCAATTCTAGTCATTCTATTTCTACTTGCAACATTCAGAGCGCTTCATGTTCCTGAGTTTCACTTCCCATCCCAATTTCTTCTCTGACTCAGCAAGTCCCTCAGTCTTTGAAAACAGCAAAATCATTGGCTGAGCTATGCACCACTCAAACAGTCCTGCACCAATCATCAAGCCTCAAATCTCTTCTTCAGCTCAGACACCTTGACAGGGGGCGGGTCTTCCTGCGCTGTGGCGTTCCCCCCTGGTTCTGATTGGTTATTTATAGGCGTAGTCAGGACAGGTGTGGCTGTGACAGGTCCAGCTCTCTCATTTGGTGAAACCTGGGTGTTGTTGGGTTCCTGAGGGCAGCTCTTCTGTATAGTGTCCCAGGTCCGAGGTGTGTTGCTGGGCTTACTGGGTTTAGGCGACCCCCTGGTCTGGGCCTTCCCATGGAGGGTTTGCACGGAGGCCGGTGACTGGAACAGTGCTACAGCAGATGGAACACTGGGAGAAAGGGGTGTGGGTCCCACCTCTATTTCCTCCCCCTTTTCTTCTCTTTCTAGCTGACCAAGGGGTTGTTTAGAAGCACTGGTTGCTGTGCCGTTCTCAGGCCCAGGAAAAGCAGTGGTTTTTGGGGTGAGTCTGTCTCCTTCTTCCTGGTTGTCCTCCACTGCCCCGGCCCCGGCCCTAGACTCAGTACCCGGCCTTGGGCCTCTGTTCCTGGGTAATTCTCCTGGTGTCTTGGGGCCTCTCTCCTGCCCCTGGTTCTCATCTTCTTGTTGCTGGTCTTTACCTCTGTCATTCTGCATCTTCTCTCTCCCTTTCTCTCCCTCCACTTCTTTCTGCTTCCCATTCTCACCCACACATTCAGACTGAATCTCTGGCTCCATAGTGATGTCTTCATCCCTCTTCCTCTCCTCCATCTGTTGATCATCCTGCCCTCCTTGCCTCAGAACATTCCATCTCTCCATCCCCACCTCTTTCCTCTCTTTAAGCTCCTCTGCCTCCACCAACCCCTTTTCCACCCCCTCCTCTCTCCTTCCCTCCTCTCTCATCCCATCCTCTCTCATCCCACCCTCTCTCCTTCCCTCCTCTCTCCTTCCCTCCTCTCTCCTCCCATCCTCTCTCCTTCCCTCCTCTCTCCTCCCGTCCTCTCTTCTTCCTTGAGGTGTTTCTGATGCTTCCTCTGACAACGCCTGTCCCTCTCCTAGGCAATCAGAATCATCTGTCTGTTCTGGCCCCTCCCCCATGTAATGTAGCCCCTCCTCCTGGTTCCAGCTGTGCAGACTGCCACTCCCACCGATGGACACACCTAGACTCTCCTGACTGGGAGTGGCCAGGCCCCTCTGTTGACACACAGGGTGAGGAGATGAGGTCTGTGTCTGGGATATTTCCGAGTGTGTGTGTCAGTGTGCTGTTTTCGTGTGTGTGTGACCTGTCATGTGCTGTCCTCACCTGTCTGATGTAGTCAGTAGTATCAGGTCCAAACAGGTCTAGACTTCGTGTCCCGTAGAGCAGGCCGCGGTCATGGGAGCTCCGGGCACTCAGCGTGTCAAAGATCTCCCCCAGGAGGTCCATCTCTTCTGGGTCACACATACCTGAGTCTCCCCCCTCCTCCTCCTGGAGCTCTGGGTCTGCCACAGGGCCTGAGACAGCACTGACACACACATATGGATGAACATTTTGGTTCCATCACTCTCTGACTCAGTCTGTGTCTCTGACTCACTCACCCTCTCTCTTTTTCTCACTCACTCACTCACTCACTCACTCACTCACTCACTCACTCACTCACTCACTCATTCACTCACTCACTCACCACCCTCTCTCTTCCTGTCTCTCATTCATACTCTTAACTCTCACTCTCCCGCCCTCTCTCTCTCCCTCTCCCTCTCTCTCTCACCTGTCCTGCCAGTCTTCTTCCCAGGTGTCTCTGTTCTCTTGTGTGTTCTCGTCGTCAAGGAGACAGCCTTGTTTGTTAACTGGACGACGGGGACGAGACTGACATGGCGCGACAGAACAAGACATAGGCATGACATAATGCGACACAGCAAGACATAGCAAAATCATCACAATAGAAGAGGTTCAGTTTATGATTGGTGGGTTGAATAATCCAATCCTAGATATGTGGTGATGATTAACTTCTACCTCCAGTGATTGGTCACAATGTCCCCCGACCCACCCCTGTCTCAGTCTCCAGTATCTATGCTGCAACAGTCTATGTGCAGGGGTGGCTAGGGTCAGTCTGTTAAATATGGTGTAATTCTACTATCTTATCTGGTGTCCTGTGTGAATTTAATTCTGCTCCCTCTAATTCTCTCTCTTTCCCCCTCTCCCTTCCCTCCCGGAGGACCTGCGCCCTAGGATCATGCCTCAGGACTACCTGGCATGATGCCTCCTGGCTGTCCCCAGTCCACCTTGTCATGCTGCTGCTCCAGTTTCAACTGTTCTGCCTGCGGCTAGGACACTCTAACCTGTTACCGCACCTGCTGTCTCGACCTCTGAATGGTCGGCTATAAAAAGCCAACTGACATTTACTCCTGAGGCGCTGACCTGTTGCACCCTCCACAACCACTGTGATTATTATTTGACCCTGCTGATCGTCTATGAACGTTTGAACATCTTGAAGAACAATCTTGCCTTAAAAGGCCATGTACTGTTATAATCTCCACCCGGCACAGGCAGAAGAGGACTTGCCACTTCTCAGAGCCTGGTTTCTTCCTACGTTCCTGCCTTTCTAGGGAGTTTTTCCTAGCCACCGTGCTTCTACATCTGCATTGCTTGCTGTTTGGGGTTTTAGGCTGGGTTTCTGTACTGCACTTTGTGACATCTGCTGATGTAAAAAGGGCTTTATAAATACATTGATAATAGAGGCAGGTCTTACCTTCCCAGGGTGTTGTGTGATTGGTAATAGAGGGAGGTCTTACCTTCCCAAAGTGTTGTGTGATTGGTAATAGAGGGAGGTCTTACCTTCCCAAAGTGTTGTGTGATTGATAATAGAGGCAGGTCTTACCTTCCCAAAGTGTTGTGTGATTGGTAATAGAGGCAGGTCTTACCTTCCCAAAGTGTTGTGTGATTGGTAATAGAGGCAGGTCTTACCTTCCCAAAGTGTTGTGTGATTGGTAATAGAGGCAGGTCTTACCTTCCCAAAGTGTTGTGTGATTGGTAATAGAGGGAGGTCTTACCTTCCCAAAGTGTTGTGTGATTGGTAATAGAGGGAGGTCTTACCTTCCCAAAGTGTTGTGTGATTGGTAATAGAGGGAGGTCTTACCTTCCCAAAGTGTTGTGTGATTGGTAATAGAGGGAGGTCTTACCTTCCCAAAGTGTTGTGTGATTGGTAATAGAGGGAGGTCTTACCTTCCCAAAGTGTTGTGTGATTGGTAAACGGCTCTGAAGGCAGTCTGATTGTTTGCGGCGGTGTGTGTGTGTTCCGGACACGGAGTTGCCTCTCTTAAGAGACAGAATCTCAACCTGCTCCTGCACATATATAGAGAGAGGATGAACACACACACACACACACACACACACACACACACACACACACACACACACACACACACACACACTACAAAACAAAATCAACAACAACAACACATACCTTTGGTGATAGAAAGTTCCTCAAGCCACGTTTGGCCTGAAAGAAAAGACACAAAATAATTAGTAGGAAACCATATTTCACTAAGGGAACACACACACACACACACACACACACACACACACACACACACACACACACACACACACACACACACACACACACACACACACACACACACACACACACACACACACACAGACTACGCACTTACCGACTTGTACATGTGAGTCTTAGACTTGACGTTAAGGATGAGAGCTCCTCCCCCTTTCTACCAACAGAGAAAAAATAATCAGACAGACCAATCAGAACACTTGAGACATTATTTAACCAATAGCAAGTAAGTGTAAGATATGTGTGTTGTGTAAATGACAGAACACTGTAAGTTCTTACCTTCAGGTTGCCCACCAGTTGATGATAGGCTTTGGTGCTTCCTGAAAGAGAGAGAGAGAGAGTTATTCATTTTTCAGCAGTCTTATGGCTTGGGGGTAGAAGCTGTTAAGGAGCCTTTTGGTCCTAGACTTGGTGCTCTGGTACCGTTTACCGTGCAGTAGCAGAGAGAACAGTCTATGACTTGGGTGACTAGAGTCTTTGACAATTTTTGGGGCCTTCGGTACTGAGTCAATGTGCGGGGGGGGGGTGCAGGTTAATCGAGGTAATTTGTAAAGTGACTATGCATAGCCTTCCTCTGACACCGCCTAGTATAGAGGTCCTGGATGTCAGGAAGCTTTGCCCCAGTGATGTACTGGGCCGTACACACTACCCTCTGTAGCGCCTTGCGGTCTGAGGCTGAGCAGTTGCCATATCAAGTGGTGATGCAACCGGTCAGGATCCTCTCGATGGTGCAGCTGTAAAACTTTTTGACGATCTGGGGACCCATGCCAAATCTTTTCAGTCTCCTGAGGAGGGAAAAGGTGTTGTCGTGCCCTCTTCACGACTGTCTTGGTGTGTTTGGACCATGATAATTCATTGGTGATGTGGACATCAAGGAACTCGAAACTCTCGACCCGCTCCACTTCAGCCCCGTCGATGTTAATGGTGCTCTTTTCGGCCCTCCCTTTCCTGTAGTCCACGATCTGCTCCTTTGTCTTGCTCACATTGAGGTAGAGGTTGTTGTCCTGGCACCACACTGCCAGGTCTCTGACCTCCTCCTTATAGGCTGTCTCGTCGTTGTCGGTGATCAGGCCTACAACTGTTGTGTGGTCAGCAAACTTAATGATGGTGTTGAACGCTGAGCTGTAGTCAATGAACAGCATTCTCACATAGGTGTTTCTTTTGTCCAGGTGGGGAAGGGCAGTGTGGAGTGCGATTGAGATTGCGTCATCTGTGGCTCTGTTGGGGCGGTATGTGAATTGGAGTGGGTCCAGGGTGTCTGGCATGACGGTGTTGATGTGACTCATGACCAGCCTTTCAAAAAACCTTAATGGCAACCGACGTGAGCGCCACGGCGGGTAATCATATAGGCATGTTACCTTCACTTCCCTGGGCACAGGGACTATGGTGGTCTGTTTGAAACATGTAGGTATTACAGACTCGGTCAGGGAGAGGTTGAACATGTCATTGAAGACACTTGCCAGTTGGTCCGCGCATGCTTTGAGTACACGTCCTGGTAATCCATCTGGCTCCGCATCAGTCGTCAGCTGGTGCTCTTATGCATGCTTAAGTGTTGTTTGCCTCAAAGCGAGCATAAAAGGCATTTAGCTCGTCTGATAGGCTCGTGTCACTGGGCAGCTCGCAGCTGGGTTTCCCTTTGTAGTCCGTAAGAATGTTCAAGCCCGGCCACATCCGACGACCGTCAGAGCCGGTGTAGTAGGATTCAATATTAGTCCTGTATTGACGCTTTGCCTGTCTGAGGGCATAACAGGATTTCTTATAAGCGTCCGGATTAGTGTCCTGCTCCTTGAAAGCGGCAGCTCTAGCCTTTAGCTCGGTGTGGATGTTGCCTGTAATCCATGACTTCTGGTTGGGATATGTACATACGGTCACTGTGGGGACGACGTTGTCTATGCACTTATTGATGAAGCCGATGGCTGAGGTGGAATACTCCTCAATGCCATTGGATGAATCCAGGAACATAATCCAGTCTGTAATAGCAAAACAGTTCTGTAGCGTAGCATCCATGTTATCTGACCACTTCCGTACTGAGCGAGTCACTGGTACTTTCTGCTTTAGCTTTTGCTTATAAGCAGGAATCAGGAGGATAGAGTTCTGGTGAGATTTGCCAAATGGAGGGCAAGGGAGAGCTTTGTATGTGTCTCTGTGTGTGAAGTAAAGGTGGGCTAGAGTTTAATAAATCGCCAGGGTTGTGGGTTCGATTCCCACGGGGGCCAGTACAAAAAAAAAAGTATGAATGTATGTACTTGTAAGTCGCTCTGGATAAGAGCGTCTGATAAATGACTTAAATGTAAATGTAAATGTAAATTAATTTTATTTTAATCCTCTGGTTGCACATGTGACATGCTGGTAGAAATTAGGTAAAACAGATTTAAGTTCGCCTGCATTAAAGTCCCCGGCCACTAGGAGCGCCACTTCAGGATGAGCATTTTCTTGTTTGCCTATGGCCTTATTTAGTTTGTTGAGTGTGGGCTTAGTGGCAGCATCCGTTTGTTGTGGTAAATAGACAGCTAAGGAAAATATAGATGAAAACTGGACTGTTTGGCCAGCATCGGTTTGTGAGGACTTAAACACACGCAGACAGACAGACAGACAGACAGACAGACAGACAGACAGACAGACAGACAGACAGACAGACAGACAGGCAGGCAGGCAGGCAGGCAGGCAGGCAGGCAGACAGACAGACAGACAGACAGACAGACAGACAGACAGACAGACAGACAGACAGACACCTGCTTCTGCTGTTCCACACTGTAGCATCTCTTGTTCAAACAGGTCGTCTGGCTCCATCCCTCTGTTCAGCAGCTCCAGACGTCCATCAATAAACTGAAAAGCAAAACCCAGTCAATGAACTGCTTCGTTAGTACATCATAGTGACTCCTATTCAACCCAGAGGAAACATCATTCTACTGAATATCAATATGTTTCTAATAATAAACGTAGAACTGTTTCTTCTGTCATCCGGACAAAGACATAACGGTTGAAATGTTGTGACAATGAACACCTAAGGAAGTGGAGCTGTATTGCAGAATGTGGATTATTACAGAATGTGGATTATTACAGAATGTGGATTATTACAGAATGTGGATTATTACAGAATGTGGATTATTACAGAATGTGGATTATTGCAGAATGTGGATTATTACAGAATGTGGATTATTACAGAATGTGGATTATTACAGAATGTGGATTATTACAGAATGTGGATTATTACAGAATGTGGATTATTGCAGAATGTGGATTATTGCAGAATGTGGATTATTGCAGAATGTGGATTATTGCAGAATGTGGATTATTACAGAATGTGGATTATTGCAGAATGTGGATTATTGCAGAATGTGGATTATTACAGAATGTGGATTATTACAGAATGTGGATTATTACAGAATGTGGATTATTGCAGAATGTGGATTATTACAGAATGTGGATTATTGCAGAATGTGGATTATTGCAGAATGTGGATTATTACAGAATGTGGATTATTACAGAATGTGGATTATTGCAGAATGTGGATTATTGCAGAATGTGGATTATTGCAGAATGTGGATTATTGCAGAATGTGGATTATTGCAGAATGTGGATTATTGCAAAATGTGGATTATTGCAAAATGTGGATTATTGCAGAATGTGGATTATTGCAGAATGTGGATTATTGCAGAATGTGGATTATTGCAGAATGTGGATTATTGCAGAATGTGGATTATTACAGAATGTGGATTATTGCAGAATGTGGATTATTACAGAATGTGGATTATTGCAGAATGTGGATTATTCTCTTTTGCTGATGGTCAGACATCTAGACTACAAATGACCTTTTGATGTTTGTATGTTGACCTGTTTTTCTTGTTTGTTTTACACCTCCATTCCACGAGGACATTTGATATCCGCATGTGTGTGTGTGCTACTTGTTCTCATGTTTGTTTTGTTATGGCATCCCCAGAACAGCAGAGGGCAGCGTCCTGTCTTGAGATGAACTCACCTGTTGGAAGAGCTGCAGGAGGAGGAGGGCACTCATACTGATATACACACACCACACACACACACACACACACCACATCACACACACAGGTACCTGTTTGAAGAGCTGCAGATGGACAGCACTCTGTAGGAACTGTCTCATACTGGGAGACCTGTGGTCCAGGAACACTTCCTCACAGAACATGACCTGACCATTCTACAGAGGGAGGGAGGGAGGGAGGGAGGGAGGGAGGGAGAGAGATGGTGAAGAGAAGACACTTTATTGAAACAGGTGTCTTTATATACAGTATTATAGAGTATTCTACAATATTATTAAATACAGAGTAAAAAGCATCTGCACGTTATTGTATTTTAATGTTATTTATTCTAACTGCGTTCCCAGATTATTCCAGATTATTATTGTTCTAACCGTGTACCCAGAGTATTCCAGAGTATTATTGTTCTAACCGGGTTCTCAGAGCATTCCAGAGTATTATTGTTCTAACTGCGTTCCCAGAGCATTCCAGATTATTATTGTTCTAACCGTGTACCCAGAGCATTCCAGAGTATTACGTTCTAACCGTGTACCCAGAGCATTCCAGAGTATTACCGTTCTAACCGTGTACACAGAGCATTCCAGAGTATTACGTTCTAACTGTGTTCCCAGAGTATTACCGTTCTAACCGTGTACCCAGACTATTTCAGAGTATTACCGTTCTAACCGTGTTCCCAGAGCATTCCAGAGTATTACGTTCTAACCGTGTACACAGAGCATTCCAGAGTATTACCGTTCTAACCGTGTACACAGAGCATTCCAGAGTATTACGTTCTAACTGTGTTCCCAGAGTATTACCGTTCAAACCGTGTACCCAGACTATTTCAGAGTATTACCGTTCTAACCGTGTACCCAGAGCATTCCAGAGTATTACCGTTCTAACCGTGTACCCAGAGCATTCCAGAGTATTACATTCTAACTGTGTTCCCAGAGTATTACCGTTCTAACCGTGTACCCAGAGCATTCCAGAGTATTACCGTTCTAACCGTGTACCCAGAGCATTCCAGAGTATTATTGTTCTTTCTGCGTTCCCAGAGTATTCCAGAGTATTATCGGTCTAACCGTGTACCCAGAGTATTCCAGAGTATTACCGTTCTAACCGTGTTCCCAGAGTATTCCAGAGTATTACCGCTCTAACCGTGTTCCCAGAGTATTACCGTTCTAACTGTGTTCCCAGAACATTCCAGAGTATTATTGTTCTAACCGTGTTCCTAGAACATTCCACAGTATTATTGTTCTACCCGTGTACCCAGAGCATTCCAGAGTATTATTGTTCCAACCGTATTCCCAGAACATTCCAGAGTATTATTGTTCTAACCGGGTTCCCAAAGCATTCCAGAGTATTATTGTTCTAACCGGGTTCCCAGAGTATTCCAGAGTATTATTGTTCTAACCGTGTTCCCAGAGTATTCCAGAATATTATTGTTCTAGCCGTGTTCCCAGAGTATTCCAGAGTATTATTGCTCTAACCGTGTTCCTAGAACATTCCACAGTATTATTGTTCTACCCGTGTACCCAGAGCATTCCAGAGTATTATTGTTCCAACCGTATTCCCAGAACATTCCAGAGTATTATTGTTCTAACCGTGTTCCCAGAGTATTCCAGAATATTATTGTTCTAGCCGTGTTCCCAGAGTATTCCAGAGTATTACCGTTCTAACCGTGGTCCCAGAGTATTCCAGAATATTGTTGTTCTAGCCGTATTCCCAGAGTATTCCAGAGTATTATTGTTCTAACCGGGTTCCCAGAGTATTCCAGAGTATTATCGTTCTAACCGTGTTTCCCTTCAGAGCGTCTCCATATCCTCCAAACAGCAGAGCCTGAGCCCTGAGGAAGGCCTTGGCCACGCCCACACCTGCTGACGCTGCCTGACGTTTCAGAGACAACTTCAGACCTGATACCTGGTACACACACACACACACACACACACACACACACACACACACACACACACACACACACACACACACACACACACACACACACACACACACACACACACACACACACACACACACACACACACACACACACACACACATTGTTATAAAGACACACACACACACTAGTCCACATGCAAGTTACACACACATCTAAACTTGCTTACTTGCTCAAACGCACGGATGCGTGAAAGCAGGCATACACACACACACACACACACACACACACACACACACACACACACACACACACACACACACACACACAGACATTCACATTACCACATCTGCTGGTATCTTCTTCAGGTCATCGAAGGGAGACTCTATAGTGTTGGTGTCTACATTGAGAATCACCACCTCCTCTAACCCCCGGCTTCTCACTCTCTGGATCAATACATCAATCAACACATCAATCAATCAATACATCAATCAATCAATACATCAATCAATCAATACATCAATATATCAATCAATACATCAGTCAATCAACTAATCAATCAGTCAGTCAACAAACCAACCA